>NC_135856.1:22960001-23175001 GCF_031162955.1 Sander vitreus | reverse complement strand
TGAACCAGAAATAACACAATCTGTTGATCCAGTGCAGCCAAGCAAGTCCTGCTGCAGAAATGTAGTCCTTGGCAGGTAAACTGATCTTTTATCAGAAACTATATCCTAAACTGTCATAACAAATTAACAACTTCTTTTCCCCTCAATACATTTTGCGGAATATCTATAAATGTTAACGTAAAACCATGTTGAGTATCCATGGTGACTCTAGTAGGATTTTCTGGAACAAATGGATGCATAAATGCGCATCTATTGGGTCATTAGGAATACACCTCATAATGTGACATTAAAGAGATTCACAGACGTAACACTTTGCCACGCAGTAATGTAATGAAACCTAAGCCATTCACATGATGGAGACCTTCTGTGTTTTGTTTGGAAAAAAGGTGCAATGAGGTGTCTTGTACGCTCGGATCTCTGCATATTATTAATGATCTTTGGTGTTTTCCTCTAGTAACTCTACCCATGCATAACCATGCAGAATGATTGCTTTCCTTTTCTTTGGCTCAGTATACCTGCCAGACTTGATTACTCTTGAGTCAGATGGTGCAAGATTATACTGTACATGTGTTCAGATATCTGTTTCACAGCGTCCTGATAAAGGCCCGATGGGGATTAAAAGTCAGCCTTCATGTTAAATGTATTCATGATTGGTTCAGTTAACAGTACTCGGATGTACAACAAATGTTTGGGCTTTTGTTTCAGCCTTTGTTGCCTGAAGAGAAAATCAACCCTGACAAATCACATTGGGACTGTCAAAAGTCTGTATATTTGGGGTCTCTTCATTGTCATCATCAGGACTTATTGGTAACCAATCACTGTTTGTTTCCGTTATTGTTTCAATATGGGTTTATACTTAATGTATAAAATAGTGTTAAAGCTCATAATTATGATGATTACATTTCAATGCAACAATTTCTACCTACTAATAATGTAAATTATTATACCAATTTGAGTACCACATACAGTTTACACTTGATGTGATAGATTTCAGAAATCAAAGTTGGCAAACATTGTGCTGCTCCAAAAAGCCTGATGTAATACCATACTTTGCTTATTGCTTTTACACAATACTCATCATTACATAAGCATGAATATCAAAAGTCATGTCTGTCAAAATGTTAATCTTCAGCACATTAATTGTTTCAGTGTGGCATATTACTTGATTGGGAACAAAAACATCTGCTTAAAAAACCCTGTTATCACACACTTGTATATTTGCATCAATAGTTATTGATTATATTTGGGCCCTCTATTTTTGCTTCCCAAATTATATCACTCACTTCTCAAACATCTCTGGTAGAGAATACAAAGGAAACGATAGCCTGAATTGTTTTGAGGTTGAAAAACCCTTTGACTAAAGTTATTGGTAGTTTGACTCTCATATACTCCCAAATACAAGTGGGTGATTCAGAGGGGGAATTTTACTTTAGGCCTGGATATTTTCAAAGAGTTTTTATATTAATATATAAGGTGGAGCCCAATCAAAACCATTTTGCTGTTGTATTGTTTAACAACTCAGAAAAAAACAATAGATATTTCTTGGGTAAATCAAAGTCTGCGTGGCAGTTACTTGGCAGTCAGCTAAAAAAACACAGGCCAGATGTCAAATTTTGCACAGTGATTCAAACAGTGATTCAACCATCAGTCAGTGGCAATCTCACCATCCACTGAGTCCTCAGGTAAAATTGGTAACGCTGAGTGATGACTGTAAGTGACCCCTCGCTTTTCAAAGTTTCTTTTTCATGTCATGACCCCATTGACCATCAACTGATATACTTGGCCAAAGGCTCTATCCAAAAACCTCTTCGGTCCAGCCGTCTCCTCAGGCCATGCCTGACTCCTGAGACAAACCCAGTATACTCACCCAACTCCAATTATTATATCAGGTCTCCAGGCCTTTGTTTTGAGGCTTTGAAGGATGTTTTTTTGTGTTTGTTTGAGAAATTATGGGTGTCCGGTCTGCAAAGAGGGGGGAAAAAATTACCTGGGACAGAAAATAGAGCGACCACAATGCTTTCACAATGCTTTTTGCTTCTCCTTTCTCTTACCAATACCTCATGGTGCAACCTGACTCCCCTTCTATTTTAGCTGTGTGTTTATCTAAGCGTCTCCACGGGACAGGCTGATGTGATTCTTTAGTGGACATCCTTTCAGTGTTCCACTATGAGAAAAAAAGCAGGATTCCCATGCAATCTTTTCTTCTCACACAACCAACAAATGGCCTATACACATAGCACACTCACTCACAAACACAAAAATTTAGAAATATAGAAACTACCTATGTCCTAAGTAGTTATAAATGAATTAAAGAAGAATAGATCAAATAAATAGATCAAATAATTAAAATTAAACTACTTAAAACCGGCAAAACAGCCAGTTTAGAAGAGTTGTAAATAAAAGCAACCTGTGATTGTTTTTCTTTATCTTTTTAAAAGTTGTGTGATGGCATTCAGTACGTTTTTCACCTCATCTATCTAACCCTTCTCTTGGGATTCAGCACATTGGACAGTTCAGTTTTGAAGTGCCTGGCTTTGCCTAAGTGACATAATCCTAAACGTTTGTTCACACATGCACAGGCCTTACTTCATATGCAAATAATTTTCCTCAAAGTGGTATGAAATGCTTGTCTTTAAAGTTACTTTTAAACGTTCTGAAGGATAACAACCATGAACACTGTTCCCCCTTCTCTGTAATTGGTTCAGTATTGATTTTATATTTATATACAGATTTATATCTACAGTACATCTGATGGACGGAGCCGGTTATAGTCTGTTTGTCTTGGGAAATGATTTGCATGTCTTTGTCATTATGTAGAGGAATGAGTCTGTATGGAGCTCCATTTATTCATGTGACTTTTTTTGTTTACTCCTGTAACATAATCCGAGGCCTGTGAGATAAAATCAGTAAAGGGGACGGCTTTATACTTCTACGTGACACTGAGCGTATCTCTCAATCAAATGCTGGATGATTAGGCTGATCTGACTGACAGGGTTTCAGACTGAGGGTCACTATACTGGATTCAGGGCTTGAGATGTATCATGGTTAACCCTAAATTACCCTGATTGCGCTTTAGACTGTGAGGTTTACTGTGAGGAGCTGTGGTAGTTTGGTTTACCACTTGTGGGCTTCATTGTGGAGAAACAAGATTAAGAGTCTAGAGCCATAGCGGCTCGGTGAGGGTGTACTTCAACGTAGAGGTGCTATAAGCTAAATGCTAACATCAGCATGCTAACCATGACAATGCTAACATGCGGATGTTTAGTAGTTATAATGTTAAACATGTTACCCAACATAGTTTTTTTGCTAAGATTTGCTAATTCACATGCTATACTTGCTAATTAGCACATGAAGTAAAGCTGAGGCTGATGGTAATGGCGTAATGTCAGATAAAAAGGTTGACCTCATGGTGGCGCTCGAGGAAAAGTCAGAGGATCATCAAAGTCATCAGGATTATCTTCTGGTAAACATGAATGTCAGCACAAAATCTTGTGTTAATCCATTTTGTAGATGTTGGGATATTTGACTGGCTTAGTGAAAAGTTTGACCTCATGGTGGCACTAGAGAAAAGGTCAAAGGATCACCAATGTCATTAGGATTCATACGACATGAATGTGTTTACAAAATGTCATGGCAATCCATTAAACAGCTGTTGAGTCTGAAAGTGGTGGACCGACTGTCAGACGGTTGACATTACCGTCCCCCACAAACAAACTCAAGACACTGCGGGCACTGAACATCTAACAGATGTAACCGTCTCCATTAGTGACAGAAGGACTTATTCCTTAAAAGTGAGTGTTGCTTCACCACTGAGCGAGAGATCAGGTCAGGCACAGTCATGGCTTATGTGTTTTTCCACTCATGGGTGTCATCAGACCCCACCTTGGCTGCTCAGTGGCGTTTTTAACCAGGACACACACACACACACACACACACACACACACACACACACACACACACACGGTGGTGAGTCAGTGGCACGGTTCAGGTGTGTTTTTTGGGGGTCTGGAGTTCAGCCCTTTGGTCTGGCTATTAGGAGACACTGAAGTCATAACACTCAGTATTTCCATTGTCTGATGTTGTGTTACTGGAGTGATGCAGAGCTTGTGTGAGTGGTTCCCCAAATACTCTGGCAGAGCATTAGTCGCATTAGTCACAGCTGCTGACATGTACGCAGTTGAAAAGCAGTAATACTTAAAGGGATACTTCACCGATTAGCATTGAAGTGCCCATATTATGAAAAAATCACTTTTTCTGGGATTTGAGGTGTTATTTTGTGTCTCTGGTGCTTCCACATGCATACAAACTTTGAAAAAACAAACATCTATGCTGTTTTGAGTGAGATACTGGTTTCTGAATGTGTCCTGCCTTCAGTCTCCGAGTGAGCTGTTCAAAATCTGCACGGCTTTCTACGTCACTAGCCGAGACGAGGGGCCTAGGGGGCTAACCGTTAGCATGCTAGCGCTAGCATGCTAGCTCGTTCTCAATGGCAAAACACTGCTAAAACACACACAAATTCACCCTAATCTACAAAATGAATTGTATAGAACTACTTACATGTACCTGTTCTGCAGATATTCCACACAAAGTTGGAAGTGCGCCCTTTTTAGAAGAAGTCTCCCGGCTAATCCTGCCTTGTACAGGCCGAAGTTGCAGAAACACCTAGCTAGCTCATGTAATCCTTACCTAGCTACTGCGCATGTGCGACTGACAACAAAGATCTTACAGAAGTTGCAAGGTCTCACTCTGTAGCTAAAACAGAGACCTGACAGAGGGTGAAAAGAGGATCTGCAGCAATGTGCAGTGCAACAAAAATATGGTGTTTTTTGAAAATTAAACCATGTAAACCTATTCTGATACAATCTCAAATTCCAATTATGAACCTGAAAATGAGCATAATATGGCCACTTTAAGCTTTGTATCAGTAGAAACCCAGTAATATTTTCGAATGACCCTGCTTCCCTCCCTCATGTCCCCCTGAGACAAGATTTCTCTGTGTGTCTGGAAAAAAGCCTCTGATGATGCAAAAATCGTCCTTTAGCGTCATTGGAGGCATTTTTGCCCAGTCTATGGACTACAGCCAGCTAGTTCCGCATGTTTTCAACCCGCCCATAGGGGGTGGGACTGTCACTGGCCGATGCTAGCCGAGCGGAGCCGAGTGTCAGCCACCTTGAAGCTTCGCTAAATAGGCTCTGTCTTTTCAGCAGAAAACTTTTACAACAATTATGTGCATTCAAACTACCGCACATGTGTACCACGGAGAATATGCAGGAAACTTTATTACAGACGGAATACACGACACACTACGCAAGATTCACCTGCTACGGAGACCAGCACCTCAGCCAGCGGTGTTGCTCGATGCCGCTAACCGGGTAAAGGGGCATCCAAAGCGGTATGCGGAAAAGCCAAGGGGGTAAGCTTCTCCTCAGACCGCGAACCTCCTATGGCGCCATTTTGATGCTACCAAGCCATCACCTCCCGTTAGCATTCCATTGACTGCCATTCATTTTGGAGCCACTTTGACAGCAAATAACTTTACATCTGAAGCGTTTAAAGACTCTATTTGTCCATTGTTTATTTCTAAAGAAACACAACAATATATAAAAGGCTCCATTACCTTGTACCTCACGTTATGGCTCCGTAGCAGACGTTTTTTGTAAAAATAGGCTAACGATTGTGTCATAACCACCCGACTTACTGTCGCATAGTAAAGGAATTACCGTATAGTACAGGAGAAGCGCACAGGCAGTTTCGTCTCACATTAGCTGTTTAAGTGTAATTACTAATGTTAACTAGCACTTTAGTTAGCAATAATTAGCCTATGCCTATGTTATCTCCTTACATATACCTACGCTCTCCATCTCTGCAATATTGATTGAGATTTCTCTTGGCACAGCTACCAGAAGACTTTCAGACTTTCAGACACATTGCTCACGGCACATTTATGTCGTCTCTCTCAGTTGGAGGCTGTGCAGTAACGTCACCGGAAAAGTGCTTCTAATGGCCTTCACTGGTCTCCGTCCAGAGCAACGAGATCTGTTGGTCCATTATATATATGTCAATGGGAAAAGCGGGACGAGGGCGGGAGTTCCAGCTAGGTGGAAAGCTAACGCTAGCTGGCCACCTGTGCCATCCATCCTGCTTGCAAGTGTCTGCTCATTAGACAACAAACTGGACTACATCCAACTTCAACGAAACTCCCAATGCGAGTTCAGAGACTGCTGTGTTTTTGTTTTTGTGTAAACATGGCTGAACAACAGTGTACCGGACTATCCAGCTACCAGGCCTGCTAGCCTTCCGAGCAGATAGAGATGCTGCCACCGGATAAAACTCGTGGAGGTGGGTGTTAACACGGACTGGTGCAGAAATGGGGTGCTTGTATCCAACCAACTGCTCACCGCTGGTGGAGTTTGTGTCTGTTAAATGCCGACCATTCTAGCTACATTCCACACAAATTCAGGGCTGTGTTTATACTCTGTGTTTACACACAATGCAATGTGTTAGCTGAACTTCACGGAGCATATAATGTGTGTGCACTAAATGTAGCCTGTTTCATATGTCGTTTTTATATAATGTCGTTTTTATATATTTTAAATGTGTAACACCACTTGAGCCACGGTGAAACGTTTCATGTATATGGTTGAAATGACAATAAAACACAATAGACTCGACTCAGTTGACTGCCTCACTGTCTAGTCTGTAAGCGGTAGGCGTGGCTTGGGGTTGGCCTCGTAGTGAAGTGCATTCTGGGATTTGGTGTCTTTCATCCACATCAATCACACATTTTCTGGCTTTTCTCGGCCTAGAAGGCACCAATTTCTGAAAATAATTCACATTTCTACTACATAAGTGACCCAATTTAATCTTTCCAGCGGTGAAATATCCCTTTAATATTGGAATGACCAGCTCCACATCTGAACAGATTATTGGTGTAATAATATTGACAATGAAATACCATATTGGCAATTAAATTAAATACAATTTTATTTATAGTGTGATTGTGAAATCAAAACAGATGTTATCCTACCACACTTTCAATTAAATCTAAAAATGTCACTTGACAACATGAAACTCATGTGCTCATTGATGAACCTGTCAGCATATTTTTTAGGATATAATATAAATAAAGGTTAGCCTGGTCTTAGTCTAGTTTACAGTTTGATTGTGTGCATGTGTGGTTATTTTGTGATTCAGTGCCAGGATGTCAAAACCCTGCATCAGCACTTCCTCTCCTATCCATGAACGAGGGGTTTTTCCCTAAAAATGGTAGGGAAAATAAACCAAATCAACAAGCATTAAAACAGGAACATTATATCCAATGTGGCAACTACAGTAAGGACTGTGGGCACCAATATGCCTGTCTTCGTTGTTTATACCTAAAACAGCTGCTCTGCTGAGTGCACCGCATGTTATTCAAGACAAAGCTGGATTACATGGTGCTTTTCACTAATAACACAATAATCACTTGTCCACATATGGTAATTGACTGCATGTTCACTCCGTCTGCTGTTGAGTCTGAGTTGGACTTTGTCCTCAAACAAAATCCCTGACGGAGCTTAGAAAGGTAAACTGATCTTGTTCCCTGAATAAGAATGCATTATAAAACAACCACAGCGAAACAAGAGCTCCCAGTCCAACTCTCACACTGTAAATCAAATAATTGTGTTCACCAATTCACAAAGTATAACATTCCCCTTACCCTGCACTTCTGACTGTCATCTACCATCATACCCAAGAACCCATCGTTCAAAGTGGTGGCATGCAAATCAGTCATATGTTATAAGTAGGCCCTTTCATAGGTAAAAAGCCATAAACCAAATAGGTAAAATGTCTCAACTTCAAGCCTTAATTTGTCCAAAAAGCTCCCATTCACATCTCCTTTCCTTTTTATCTTGGGTTTCACCTGTGGATGCAGGGGACAGTGGTGTCCTTGTTTCATTCTAATTATGGTCCTCACCTCAAAAGTTCCCCCCTGGGAACTTCCCTCCTCCCCCCATAATGGGCCTAAAGACACACTAAGACTGACTCATTAAGTGTCAAGGAAAATTAAGACAAGCCAGAGCTGTCTGAGAGGACGCTGAAGTCTCACTGGAGACGCTCTCTGTCAATTGTGTTATCTTCTTTGGCATGTGGAAGTGTCTCCACAGGCCTGTTGACTGCTGAAAGACAAATGAGCTCATCAAGATGCTAGACCCTGAGCAGAGTTTTAGTGTTGCTGCCCCAGACATAAGTCCAGGGTCACCTTTGGGTGAGGAGTTTTATTTAAAACAAATTTAGCTTAGAATAGGTTACTGAAAAAGCTGATCCATGATATCTGCTGACAAATATAGCCTGTACAAAATGTTTCAAGTTATACTGTTTCTGAGCCATCTCCTAAGACAAATGAGGTTATAAGGGTGCATCTCAAAACACATGTCTCAGCAGCCTTTTCTTTTTTCATTCTTTGGCAACAAGTCCAGTAATTAGGGAGGCTAACCACATCTTTATTTACTCTGTTCTGATAGATTTTTTTTTTTACATCCATTTCTTTTTCCAATAAAGCCTTTCATCACTTTGCACATTGATAAGAAATGGATGGCTAGATGTACCAGCTCGATATGGATCAGTATCACAAATGGATCAGATAAGCACAAACAAAGCATTTTCCTCAGAAGGATAATTATACAGTCATATAATACTTCCTCCTCCTCTGCATCCTCTTACACATTGCTGCAGCAATGAATGATTCTGCATGAGTAGGACTTTCCTTCTGCCACTTCAAATTGGCTTAAATGTCAACAGAGGGGAAAGAAGACAATTCCCCATACTAAAGGTCAGCTCAATCAAGCATGTTTAAATTTCAGTGAAACACACAAAGCCTATTCTTTGTGTGCTGGGGATGGTAATTTAGTGGTGGGGTTCTGCCCTCCTGTGGTCAGCACAGCAACTCTCAAGGTGTCTCAGAGGTACAATAATTTTCCTGTTCAGTGGTTTCTGTACACTGTCAATTATCTCTGGAGACAAAGAACCTTTGGTTTGCTTTAAAATGTTCCCTTTATTTTGAGTTATTCAGTTCGTCAGCACATTTTGACATGTCACAGTTAGAAAAGGTGTAAATAATACAATTATTGATGGCTGAATTCTCTCAAAGCGGCTTCAGTTTCAGGTTCCTGGTATTGTGCATGCTGGCTCACTGTCACACTGTACTGGCTAACAGGGTACTTGAATAGAACATTAATGTTATTAATAACACCTGTGCTATTCCTATGAAAAGTTAAAAAATCTGCTCTGAAACAGGCCGACAGTATGTTGCCGTGGAATAAACATGTAGCCAGTGTGGTATATTACCAAATCTACTGGGACATTCTTTCATATATTAAAAGTCTGATGGAAATAGTCACAAGACAAGTAATCAGAAGATGATTAAGTAACCATGGAAATAGATACGAATAGATTCGTTTGAAACCGTTTGAATCCCTGGAGTGTTTGGTCAGATAGTCCGGTTTGTTTGGGCTGGTGTGAAAGCTCATCCGAACTCTGGTGCTGATCAAACAAATAAACTCTGGTCCGCTTAAAAACGGGGGTCTCGGTTCGCTTCCAAGTGAACTAGAGTTCGGTTCACTTCAGGTGAGAACACGATCCAACCCAACTACAGGAAGTGAACCAAAAACAGAGCATTTACTAGGCTGCAATTTCAACTTGCACTTAATTTACAGATTTATATATGATTTAAGGGATGATCATTTTCAGATCCATAAGCTGTTCTGAGCACACATCGCTGGCCATCTGTGTGACATTATCATCTCTCTCTCCTTCACTCGCTGTCTGTCATGTGCTCATTGTTTGCCTTCTTCACCAATATTAGAAACACTAAAGCAGAACCAGAAAACCCAAGACGTTATAAATTTGGTGTTGTTCCATTATTTCTGACACCAGAAGCTCGCCAGGAAATATTCTGTAACTGCTTTAGTTGTCTTATTGTTGCCAGCCAGTTACAGCAATTATAGTGAGTAACAAGTGAAGACAATGTGCAAGAGTGTGCTCACTAATGGTAGCATCTGAAATTGTATTAGCTCTTCAGATTTCTTTCTAAATACTCACTTTACTCAGACAAGATACATCTTGGCTTGCATGTAAGCATTGCTTAAAATAAATAATTAAAATCTGCCCATAATATGGATAATAGATTTCCTCCAGTTGAGAGGGAAGCTTGGATAATTTTGTTCATTATGAACACTGGCGAAGCATGAAACCACACACAGAGGAGCATGCAAGAGCTGCTCTTTCAACTACAGCCAACACATGTCCACAGAGGTTTGTATTTCCCTCAGCACTCTACAGTATTTTCCACCCTAAACATGTTTCTGCCCACCTACTGTAATTATTGAAACAAAACTGTTGATTATTTTAATTTGCAGGCTGTTTGTATATTGGTGACCTGATCCAAATTCTGATTGGTCGCATTTAACAAAAAGTTTCCATTATGTAATACGTACACCATGATGGAGTGTGTAAGGATTTTGAGGAGATTATGTCGCAGTGACTGTTACAGAAAAGTTTATTTGCCAATATTTTTAATTTCAAACACCATCGTTCTGAATTAACACTTTGGACTTGGTATAAATAAAACTGTGTGGTGTCCCAGTCAATCAAATGAAGGTAAATTAAAGTGATAAATGACTTCCATGGTTTGTGGTGGTTGTTCAGTGAGGCCAGGATATCAATTAGGCTTTTAGACTGATGCAATATGTTCATACATATTCACTCAGATTTGAACAGAAAAGATCCCCAGCATGTTCAGCAGCACAAAAGGTTCCATCTCTGTCATTTACACTTCATCTGCTGTATTATTAATAATACAAAGCATAGAGTTTATTCACTTAAAGCTCCACTTATCAGCATTTTTCTAATAAGCAAAAATGAAATGACTACGTGAAAGAGGTCGCACACAGTGATGAACCAACAGAAATTGTTTTGGATTTACTATCCACCAATTTACTGTACAGCTAAGTCTCACGTCTAGCAAGCTTAATACCCAGATACTTTTTTAGCTGTTAGGGTCCAAACCAGAGTCACGAGGAGAGAGAATATTGGACTTACATTCATCAGGTGTAACAACTTGTAACGCCATGATATGTCAGGGCTATGTGTCTTTCAGCATTGTTGTGGAATTCCTTTGCCCCTAAGTGGCAAAAAATCAATTTAATGCTGCTTTAATCACTAAAATGTACTTTGCAAAATGAGAGAGGGAATTTTTATTTCAGAATTTAAAAATGATTATAGCCATAACTTTAGCTTGACAGATATTTATGAGGATTTGGATATAACAGTACTTCATGGCATCATTATAAGTTGTAGATGTAGACAAAATAGATTAGCCAATGTACATTATAGAAACTAGAAAGCTTGACTTGTTTCTCTGTTATAGCCCCTAAACATCACCAGGTAATGATGATGATGAACAAATGATGGTTAGGTTGGGGACTTGTTCCAGTATATAAGAAGCAAAAATCAGAGTAAGGACTTAATATTTTTGGTCCCTTAATATTGATAAATTATACAATATCACTTCAAGTTTCATATTATTTTGAGTTTGAAATGTATCTGTTAAGAAACAGCTACTGCACAACACTAAAATATATGTAAACTATAACTGTGTCTTTGCTACAGTGTTAAATATACTGAAAATATGAGGCCACTGTTAAACAAAAAGTTAAAGTCAACTTGCATGGGGGATTTTATTGCGACACAGTAAACACAGCTAATGCATCATTTTTGAAAACAAGGTTGGGGAAAATGTAAAAAACAACTTTATCAATTTGACAGGACCCTACGCACATCCAAGGGGTCTTGAAGTAATCAAGAAACACATGATGTCTTGATTCACACCAAATCAGAGCATGCACTATCACGATGCAAATCATGCTGTTCAACATCATGACTTTCATCCCAGAGGTTTGCATTCCTTTATAAAGGCCTGTCCACGCCTTGCCTTAAACTTACTAGCCGGCTTCAGAAATGAGAAATGTATTCCTCATGGCCCCTGCTGTTTCATGATGTTCTGGCGGTTGGTTCACTCTACCCAATGTTTAGAGAAAACTTATATTACAATTGCCTGTTAGTCATAGTTACCAATACACTACATTCTGTTTTCAGGTGGGTGAGTTAAGCCTCCATCACATCAAAAGAGTTGTTTTTCTAGACATTCTTTTTCCTTTTCTTAATTTTCAGTCATGTCTGAAGGTGTTGCATTTGTATGTGTCCACCTCCATAAAGGTCATGTTGAGGACATGATAACATGGAGGACAAAGAATGAGGTGGAAATAACACCTACAGGTCTTTATTTTAGCTTTTTGGCACTGAAAATCAAACATCAAAAATGCTTGGAGCATAAAGGAGTTGCAGTTGGACATGACAAGTGCAAAGGAAATGTTTTGATTATGGCTTATAACAGAGCATAGGCAATATGTGAAATCAGTAATTATGGCCCAAATAACTGGCTCACAATACTACGCAAAACTTGAGTGGCCCACACCCACTTATAATGCTAGATCTAAATAGAGAAACATAGATGTACTCTAACCTACAGTCAGATATGGACAGACCTATGAGCAGATATTTTGTTAGGAAAAATAGGTAACTGCTTCACATAGTGTACACCAGTTGCAGCTGCAAATTCAATTAGGAAAAGTGTGGTCTCCAAACGTCTGACTCAAAATATCCTGGAGTGAGTTTTCTCTCAGGTTGCAACACTTCTTGTGGTCACAGAAAACCCAAGAAGAAGTCAGTGGTTTAGGTGAGAATATGCTTTAGCGGAGGTCACTTACTAAAGCTGTCTATGTCATCTAAACCAAAATGAGGTTTTCCTCATTGACGATTCCTAAATAGTTATTTGTACTTGATGTGTAAAGGGGTCATTACATAATTTAAAACCATATAACCACCATAGGACACTGGTTCATTTGACAACCAGGCAGGTGTTAAAGCACTTATGCGTGCTACGACAGAAGCATGTTTATGTCCTCAATCTATCAGAAGAATAATGACGGTTTCACTGGTGTGAAGCACCCCAAAACCAGGCGAAAACAATAGGTGATGGGTAATAGCAACAGTTCCAGAACTGCAGGTCAAATCTATACTGCGCAATCTATTGGCAACAAAAGCAAAAGCAGTTAAAATGTAGGTATGTTGAGATGATCCCTCTACAGCTAAGGAGAGTATTATGGCTTCTGCAATGTTGACACTTGTGTCATCTGCAGATAGTGAGTGTTCTTTTACAATTTGCCAGGATTTTTTTTTAACTGTAGCCCTTTTTTTCACAAGTTTAGGAGTTCTGTCATCCTGTGTGTATAGATGTAGGGGACAGATACCATATGATTATTAGCGATATGGGTGGACTCAATTCTGCATATTGGAGAGAAAACTTATTTGTATACATGTCTGCGCGATGGTTGGATTTGACCCATGACAGATGTTTTTGTAGACTGGATGGCCTTAATTACTGTTTATGTAACATTAGAGGCTCTGGTGCACAGCTCTCTGTCTGTTTCTTCTGTGTAGTCTGATACTTCCGGAGGTCGGTAGACTTTTTCTTTCAAGAGGACAATAAAACAAAGCACATGGCACTGGCATCACAGAGCCCAGATTGAAATACCGACAGTGGGCCAGGAGATTGGAGAGCTGGGACTGAGTACCATCTAAATAGCCTACTGCAAAAAGCCTGAGAACCCGATCTGTTTTTGTTGGGCTTTATAGTATAACATCACAGTTTCATCTCCTGCTCATTAAAATGCCAAGGACTAGATGAAGTGGAAACCAATGATGCTCACTCAAGTCTAGTGCTGTATGTCCTTAAGAGTTATAACTTTATAATCAAAGCACAATCAAGCTAATGTGCCTCCGGAGAGGAGACACAGTTGGTGAATTAAAGCAGAAACACAATTGATTAACTTCATTTTATAGACCATGACTGTGTATATTTTAGCGGTCAAAAAAAAAAAAGAAAGAATGGATTGTCGTAGGACAGATTCTTAGGACTCACTTTTTCAAATCCCTTTATTGAACATCTTCAAAGCATTTACTTCAATTGATCACCCTCCCTTTTCTCAACACCATTATCGTCATTATGCAGATTAAGTAAACACTAAGCCATTTCAAGCAGCTCTGGTATTTTATTTTATTCCACTGTTGCTCATGGTTTGGGCTTTGCACACTCCCTTGCCGGCGACTTCAAAGGCAGCTCCCTTGTAGGTTGCAACACACTGGCCGTCTGTGCGTAGGTCTGGCTGAACCTGCTCCCACACTTTCTTTTTTGGGTTCAGCTCTTTGTCTGGTTCACCTGCAATCGAGAAGTCAGTTTGATGCATTAGAAACTCTCTGATTCTCCACCACACATGCAGGATTTATGGATCCAGGACTGATGTTTTATGAACTTTTTGTGGCATGTCATGTCCTTGCATAATCTCCATACACCATAAGTAAACCATACTTCTCAGAATCAAAAATATGCATCCAGGGAATACAATAAAGCAAGGTTCTCATTTGGCGATGCCTCTATTATTGATGTTTGCCTGGAATTTGTGAAAAATCATAGACGGTACTGGTTGGCTTCTGTCTGGTGTCAACTTGTTCCTCTCTATATAACCATCTCAGTGTAGGAGGACAAAAATGTGTTTCATTTCCCAGCGCTGCCATTTCTGCCGGTTTATGACCCAAGAGTGGCAACAATCCGTTTTGATCAGAAGTGTGAAAGAGGTTTTGATGAGCATCTTGAGTACATTCTTAAGTTTAAGCAGAAGTACTGGGCTCCATTAGTTGGGGAAATGTGGGCAATTACAACCATGTAGTCACACCAGCAGTGGATTGGCTGTAATTGAATCTGTACTATGGCGCTTTGGTGGGAGTAAAGAGGAAAAGTAGGAGACATTTTATTTTTTATTTTTCATTATATGTACTTCAGAAGACAGGCTCAGTTTTTACTGTTTTAAACAAACAAGAACACGGCACCACGACAAATCAACATCAACCAAGTTTGGAATAGGACTCTTTTTAATGAAGGATCCATAAAAATAATTTCCGGCCAAAGAGATCCCTCATGAATCAAACAGCTTTTAGAGTGACTGGGACATGTGTACAGCAGGGATGAAAGCCTCGGCTGATGCAGCTGGGCTGCGGGTAGTTGGACCACAGATCCACCTTCATTATATCCTCCTCCTCTTCACTTTTTTTCACAGGGAACTCCCATTTTGCTTGTTGTTCTCAAAAGAATATGAGAATAACAAGACCAATCTTCTGCTCGTCACCGATATGATTGTAGGCCACATTCATTCAAGGTTGTGTTTGGAATACTTCACAGGAGGGACCTAGACTCTTGTACGGTCTAGTTGATTAGACTAATAAGAAATAGGGTTCACATGTTCTTTTTTACAAACTCATTTACATTAGTCGAACTTAACAAAAGAATTACTGTAGGACACTTATCTTTCCGACTGACTATTAAAAAAAAGGGGTTACATTCCCAACAATGAGCGTTGATTAATTTGTCAAATCAGCAGTCACAGGCCATTTAGCCACCACCAAACAGAACTGAGGAGTCCTTCAATGAGAGCTTTCAGTGGGGTCTGAGATCGCATCGTGATTGGTGTTGTTTCTGGCAGTGAGAAGGTTAAACGACACCCTTCATTTCCTAAAGTCGGAGGCATTTTGTGGAAACTAACCTGGGAAAATTCTTTCAGCGGGCTTAATTCCATGACAATCGTTGACAGTCACTCAGTGTTTAGGAAGCATAGTGTCCGTTTGGTTGAATGTGATTGTAACATTTAAGCGTTTATGTTTTGAGGGGTACAGTAATCATGTGCTGGTACCTGGGAATCCCTGGAAAGTAAGTCTGTCCCCTGGTGCTGATCCACTTGGGGGATCCAGAATTTCGACCTTGTCTGGTGAGCTGGCACACATGACCATAGCCTGGGACACCACTCCTCTCATCTTGGCTGGCTTCAGGTTACATAGCAGAACTGCCATGCGGTTTTGCATCTGCACGGGGGACAGAAGATAAAATACATTTTTACAGCCTAAATACTCTTGACAATAGAGAAGAAAAACACAAGTATACCCAATTTATTTCAGAAAAAAAACCACCTTCAACTGATGTGGTCATAATCCAATATAAACAATAATGCCAATTTCAATCTCTTTGTCCAAGGTTTATGGTTTGTTTGCCTTATTACATAAACCAAAGAGAGCAAACAGGAAAACTTTAAAACTCGAGCCTGGAGACCTCTGCGGCTTACCAAAATTTAAAAGAAGACCAAAGGCAGTTTCTGCCAAAAGCCGAGAGAAAGCGAAATCCAGAATTCCATGAGATGATGTATACCAGTTCCCAGAAAATAATCATACCTTTCTTAGAGGGACATCCTCTAAGAAATTGCTACATAAATCTAAAATCCATCATGTTGCTTTGACAGGGTTTTGGTAGTTGTTTTCATTTTTCATCCCAAGTCAAGGATAGTACGTGAATGTTCTGTAACAGTATTTACAAAACAAACAGTTTGACTTGAACAATATTTCATGTGCACTGTAGACACTTTAAGACACAGAATAATTTGTCTCAGACTCGTATTGAACTTTTATAACAACCCTATATTTATCTGAGTACAGACAATCAGCAGTACTGCTATAAAACCCATGATATATTTCCTCAGATATTTCACCCCTGCTTGCTTGACAGAAATAGATAATGGCTCATACCAATAAGAAAGAAAAGTAATAACTTGATTTTAGTAAGTAATGGACTGATGCAGACACATAAAAGGCAGCAGTAGTAGTAGGCCTATCCAACGGTCACTTCAAATCAGACTGCCACAAAATGCCATTGCTGCAACAGCGTCAACAGTTTTACAGTAAGAAGCTAATGTCTAATATTTGTCCGTGTGCATGGAAAAACTGTAGTCACTTCCAAGTATTTTTCCTTTAGGTTATAATAGCTTCTTCTTTTTTGACAAAGTCGGACAGGGTTTGTTACACATGGTTTCAGCAAGCACATGGTTCCATTTAAAGGATACACTGTCTACATACAGTATAATGCAGAAGTGTAATGCACAAAGGCTCCCTGGTCTAGAAATATGAAGAGACAAACTCAAAAATACGACGACCATAAAAGTAACTAGTGCACAAATTACTTTGCTCCAGGAGCAAATCATAAATGTGAAAGCAAAATAAACACCAATATTTGATGGAGATCCTGAATCACCAACACGAAATGTTGAGTTTCTAAGCAGAAACGTCAACACAGAGTTTACCTAATAAGTCACTTTAAATTGACTAATAAATCCTTATGACACTGAATGAGCCATTAATGTATACATACACCACTGCTTGTGTGTCTAGTAAAGACAAGTTAAATAGAGTCTCTTCAGGGATTCATAAAGTTAACATGAAAATCTAATTTGTATTGAAGTCTACATTTTTCTCACTCATAAGCAGACACTGTAGGAGGCATGGCACATGTGGAGTTTGACATCTACAGTCTTGCAACCTGCAGCCTGATGAGACATTCAAACTCAAGCTAAATCAGTGAATGGGTGTGAATCTCTTCATATAATCTGGATTTTTGTGAGGTGGCCAATTCATCCTATGACACAGTTCCCTGACCCGACATCTGTTAATTACACTGAATTTTATCACATGATATTCAAGAAATGTCTTCCCATTCTGCAAATTCCACTCAGTTGCCAGTTTGCTACAGCTTTGGTATCGTTTAAGCTATAGAGTGTATATGAGTTGTACAGTACCTGGTCCAGAGGTATGTGCTTGACCAACCCGCTGACCACCGTCCTCGGAGAAGCCTCCCCCACATCCACCTGCTCCACATAGAGACTGTCGGCGTCTGGGTGCTTCTCAGCTGTGATTATACGTCCAACGCGCAGGTCCAGACGAGACACGTCCACCTTGGCATCTTCTTGGTTGGGCGCTGCCTGCTTCTTCTCTGCCTTATCCCCTCCTGGCAAAAAAGAAGAAGAAGAAGATGCAAACACTGTTACTACATGCTTTGTATTGAATCATTGTAGTATTTCTGTGCAATTTATTTGTGCTATTTTAACAAGTTTGGTATAACACTTTGGTCGGGTGTTCAGTTGGATGCACAATGCGTACAGATAACACGCCACTTGGCTTTAGAAAGTGGTGTGTATGTTCACGCGAAGTCATGATGTTGCGTTGGAAAGTCAGACAGTAGCTTAAATCATGTGTTGAGGGAAAGTTTGCTGAACAGAGGCATATGTGAGAGTTTTCATGCTAAATGTGCGCGATATTATCGGAAGTGTTTGCTTTAAAGCACTGAGAATATTACAGCCAACTGGTATCGCTCCAAGGGAAATTATAATAAAAACAAATCATAGTTGAAAGAATACTGGGCATCTGTCTGGAATCATATTTAATTTCCTCCTATAAACGAAAACAAAGCCCGCCAATGACAGGCCTCGGGGTTGCATGCAGGGGCATGCGTTTCAAGTGATCCATAAGTAAATAAAAAAAATTAAGGAAAAGACAATTACTTTTTCACCTCTTCCCAGAAATGTTGGGCATGCACATACCTTGACTAAATGACAATACCCCTTTTTGGCTGAGTGCTACACGTTCCAATGACATAGCAGAAGATCAGATGCTTCTCTTCCGAGAGGTACCAAGTACCTTTCACTCGCCTGATCAAATGATCACAGTCTTTAAATCATTCCTCTGAGACCCCACCAGCTCTGAATAATATGAATTCCAACCCTTGCTTTTGATATTCAACATGTCTCCTGTGTAATCAATGTTCTGCTGTGATGACAGCACGGCGACGTAAAACCTCACCGACTACTTTAAGGTTACACATGGATTTGTAGTAGAGATGCACCGATTGACCGGCCGGTAACCGGAATTGGCCGATTTTCACGTCATCGGCCATGACCGGCGACCTGCCGGTCAGACGGACATATGCCGATTTTATGCCGGTGAAATGCACTCGGGCGCCGCATGATTTACATCGCGCAACAGCAACATCACACGTGTACATGCAGGGTTTTCGCTGTATGCATGTAGCAGCGGCGCACTGCCGCTCAATCAGCTGTTTATGAAATGTCATAAAGTCGTAATTATACACGGCTCTGCAGAGCCGTCTGCTCTACTGATCTCAGGCGAACAGTAAGCCGCGCTCTCTCCCCTCTGAGGCTGAACAACTGGAACATGAAAACCGCACTCACGCGGGTCCCGTGAAATATGACAGCTACAGTTTAACGTAAAATAGCGTTGGGCACACTGACTTTGATGAATTCACTGTTTATCAGACCCCAGATGAGACAAGAAGCTAACGTTAGCAAACGCTGTGTGGTCCCTCTGCCCCTGACGCCCCGCTGGCCGCTGTAGGAGACGCTGCGTGTATTCCTCCGACACGCTGTATTAACGTTACTGTTTAAAACGCTTTCCAGGTTAGTGGGGGTGCATACCGCTTAAAACCAACATGAAAAACATAGTAATCTTTAAAGAGTTTAGTTTTGTTGTTAAACTGTGTGTAAAATGAGCGGTAACGTGAAATCATCTGTTTCAGGTAACGGCACTCTAGGGTACCGTCTATTTGCTGGATTGTTCCGAGGTAACCATCAGTAACTAACGTTAGCAGATAAGCCCGTTGACAGCAACGGTAGTGTTCACATGTATGCACAATGACACATAAAGCAAACTTGCTAAAAAAAAAGGAACTACACGCTGTTTTCAGGTAACGTTACTATTGACGTTCAAACAGGCCTGTGTGTGCGTTTTGAGAAATATCTTTATACTGCATTAAGGCTATATTTATTTTATTTTTATTTGTTATTTATATAGGCTATTATTGTAGCCTATTGCCATTACCTGTTTTCCCTGTTTTCATACATACAGAAGTTTAGTTTGCTAAATACATCACATTTGTTTAGTTGGATATTGGCTGTGAAAAGAAGGAAATGGTTCTTCTATAACATTGCACTTTAGATGTGTGTTAATTTCCCACACCAGGAGTAATTTATATAGTTGTATTTTATAGCATCCCATGGGCCCACCACCTGTGGGAGGAACCGCTGGGTCGGGTGCGCTGCCACATGGGTGGCAGTGAAGGTCAGGGGCCTCGACGGACCAGACCCGGGCAGCAGAGGCTGGCTCTGGGGACGTGGAATGTCACCTCTCTGTGGGGGAAGGAGCCGGAACTTGTGCGGGAGGTGAGCGCTACCGGTTAGATCTGGTGGGGCTTACCTCTACGCACAGTCTTGGTTCTGGAACCATACTCCTGGATAGGGGTTGGACTCTTTTCTTCTCCGGAGTTGCCCAGGGTGTGAGGCGCCGGGCGGGTGTGGGGATACTCACAAGCCCCGGCTGAGCGCCGCTACATTGGAGTTTAACCCGGTGGACGAGAGGGTCGCTCCCCCACGCCTGCGGGTTGTGGGGGGAAAAACTCTGACTGTTGTTTGTGCATATGCACCAAACAAGAGTTCAGAGTATTCGGCCTTCTTGAGACCTTGAGTGGAGTCCTGCATGGGGCTCCCAGTCGGGGACTCCATAGTTCTGCTGGGGGGACTTCAACGCGCACGTGGGTAATGATGGAGACACATGGAGAGGCGTGATTGGGAGGAACGGCCTCCTGATCTAAACCAGAGTGGTTGTTTGTTGTTGGACTTCTGTGCTAGTCATGGATTGTCTATAACGAACACCATGTTCGAACATAGGGATGCTCATAAGTGTACTTGGTACCAGAGCACCCTAGGCCAAAGGTCAATGATCGATTTTATAATCGCTTTCATCTGATCTGAGGCCATATGTTTTGGACACTCGGGTGAAGAGAGGGGCGGAGCTGTCAACCGATCACCATCTGGTGGTGAGTTGGGTCAGGGGTGGGGGAAGACTCTGACAGACCTGGTAAGCCCAAACGGGTAGTGCGGGTAAATTGGGAACGTCTGAGGAGGCCCCTGTCCGACAGACTTTCAACTCACACCTCCGGGCGGAGCTTTTCGTGCATCCCTGTGGAGGCTGGGGGCATTGAACCTGAGTGGACAATGTTCAAAGTTTCCATTGCTGAAGCTGCGGTGAGGAGCTGTGGTCTTAGGTGCCTCAAGGGGCGGTAACCCACGAACACCGTGGTGGACACCGGTGGTCAGGGAAGCCGTCCCGACTGAAGAAGGAGTCTTTCCGGGATATGTTATCCCAGACGACTCCGGAGGCAGTTGCAAGGTACCGAAGGGCCCGAAGGGCTGCAGCCTCTGCCGTGAAAGAGGCAAAGCAGCGTGTGTGGGAGAAGTTCGGAGAAGACATGGAGAAGGACTTTCGGTCGGCACCAAGGTACTTCTGGAAAACCGTTCGCCACCTCAGGAGGGGGAAGGGGAACCATCCAAGCTGTGTACAGTAAGGATGGGACGCTGTTGACCTCAACTGAGGAGGTAATAGGGCGGTGGAAGGAGCACTTTGAGGAACTCCTAAATCCGACTAATACGCCCTCTATGGTAGAGGCAGAGCTGGAGGATGAGGGGGATTGGCATCAATTTCCCTGGTGGAGGTTGCTGAGGTAGTTAAACAACTCCACAGTGGCAAAGCCCCAGGAATTGATGAGATCCGTCCAGAAATGCTTAAAGCTCTGGGTGTGGAGGGGTTGTCTTGGTTGACACGCCTCTTCAACATTGCGTGGAAGTCTGGGACGGTGCCTAAGGAGTGGCAGACCGGGGTGGTGGTTCCCCTTTTTTAAAAAGGGGGGACCAGAGGGTGTGTGCCAATTCCAGGGGTATCACACTTCTCAGCCTCCCGGTAAAGTCTACTCCAAGGTGCTGGAAAGGAGGGTTCGGTCGATAGTCGAATCTCAGGTTGAAGAGGAACAATGCGGATTCCGCCCTGGTCGTGGAACAACGGACCAGATCTTTACTCTGCAAGGATCCTGGAGGGAGCCTGGGAGTATGCCCAACCAGTCTACATGTGTTTTGTGGATCTGGAGAAGGCGTATGACCGGGTGCCCCGGGAGATACTGTGGGAGGTGCTGCGGGAGTACAGGGTGAGGGGGTCCCTTCTCAGGGCCATCCACCCTCTGTACGACCAAAGCGAGAGCTGTGTCCGGGTTCTCGGCAGTAAGTCGGACTCGTTTCAGGTGAGAGTTGGCCTCCGCCAG
Organism: Sander vitreus; assembly: GCF_031162955.1. Taxonomy (NCBI): domain Eukaryota; kingdom Metazoa; phylum Chordata; class Actinopteri; order Perciformes; family Percidae; genus Sander; species Sander vitreus. The sequence continues at coordinate 23,152,869 of NC_135856.1, read as the reverse complement.
GGCTGCGAGTGGAGTCCTGCGAGTGGAGTCCTGCATGGGGCTCCAGTCGGGGGACTCCATAGTTCTGCTGGGGGGACTTCAACGCGCACGTGGGTAATGATGGAGACACATGGAGAGGCGTGATTGGGAGGAACGGCCTCCCTGATCTAAACCAGAGTGGTTGTTTGTTGTTGGACTTCTGTGCTAGTCATGGATTGTCTATAACGAACACCATGTTCGAACATAGGGATGCTCATAAGTGTACTTGGTACCAGAGCACCCTAGGCCAAAGGTCAATGATCGATTTTATAATCGTTTCATCTGATCTGAGGCCATATGTTTTGGACACTCGGGTGAAGAGAGGGGCGGAGCTGTCAACCGATCACCATCTGGTGGTGAGTTGGGTCAGGGGGTGGGGAAGACTCTGGACAGACCTGGTAAGCCCAAACGGGTAGTGCGGGTAAATTGGGAACGTCTGGAGGAGGCCCCTGTCCGACAGACTTTCAACTCACACCTCCGGGCGGAGCTTTTCGTGCATCCCTGTGGAGGCTGGGGGGCATTGAACCTGAGTGGACAATGTTCAAAGTTTCCATTGCTGAAGCTGCGGTGAGGAGCTGTGGTCTTAGGGTCTTAGGTGCCTCAAGGGGCGGTAACCCACGAACACCGTGGTGGACACCGGTGGTCAGGGAAGCCGTCCGATTGAAGAAGGAGTCTTTCCGGGATATGTTATCCCAGACGACTCCGGAGGCAGCTGCAAGGTACCGAAGGGCTCGAAGGGCTGCAGCCTCTGCCGTGAAAGAGGCAAAGCAGCGTGTGTGGGAGAAGTTCGGAGAAGACATGGAGAAGGACTTTCGGTCGGCACCAAGGTACTTCTGGAAAACCGTTCGCCACCTCAGGAGGGGGGAAGCGGGGAACCATCCAAGCTGTGTACAGTAAGGATGGGACGCTGTTGACCTCAACTGAGGAGGCATAGGGCGGTGGAAGGAGCACTTTGAGGAACTCCTAAACCCGACTAATACGCCCTCTATGGTAGAGGCAGAGCTGGAGGATGAGGGGGATTGGCATCAATTTCCCTGGTGGAGGTTGCTGAGGTAGTTAAACAACTCCACAGTGGCAAAGCCCCAGGAATTGATGAGATCCGTCCAGAAATGCTTAAAGCTCTGGGTGTGGAGGGGTTGTCTTGGTTGACACGCCTCTTCAACATTGCGTGGAAGTCTGGGACGGTGCCTAAGGAGTGGCAGACCGGTGGTGGTTCCCCTTTTTAAAAAGGGGGACCAGAGGGTGTGTGCCAATCCAGGGGTATCACACTTCTCAGCCTCCCGGTAAAGTCTACTCAAGGTGCTGGAAAGGAGGGTTCGGGTCGATAGTCGAATCTCAGGTTGAAGAGGAACAATGCGGATTCCGTCCTGGTCGTGGAACAACGGACCAGATCTTTACTCTGCAAGGATCCTGGAGGGAGCCTGGGAGTATGCCCAACCAGTCTACATGTGTTTTGTGGATCTGGAGAAGGCGTATGACCGGGTGCCCCGGGAGATACTGTGGGAGGTGCTGCGGGAGTACAGGGTGAGGGGGTCCCTTCTCAGGGCCATCCAATCTCTGTACGACCAAAGCGAGAGCTGTGTCCGGGTTCTCGGCAGTAAGTCGGACTCGTTTCAGGTGAGAGTTGGCCTCCGCCAGGGCTGCGCTTTGTCACCAATCCTGTTTGTAGTATTTATGGACAGGATATCGAGGCGTAGTCGGGGTGGAGAGGGGTTGCAGTTCGGTGGGCTGGGGATCTCATCGCTGCTTTTTTGCAGATGATGTGGTCCTGATGGCATCATCGGCCTGTGACCTTCAGCACTCACTGGATCGGTTCGCAGCCGAGTGTGAAGCGGCTGGGATGAGGATCAGCACCTCTAAATCGGAGGCCATGGTTCTCAGCAGGAAACCGATGGAGTGCCTTCTCCAGGTAGGGAATGAGTCCTTACCCCCAAGTGAAGGAGTTCAAGTACCTTGGGGTCTTGTTCGCGAGTGAGGGGACAATGGAGCGGGAGATTGGTCGGAGAATCGGCACAGCAGGTGCGGTATTACATTCAATTTATCGCACCGTTAGACGAAAAGAGAGCTGAGCCAGAAGGCAAAGCTCTCAATCTACCGGTCAGTTTTTTGTTCCTACTCTCACCTATGGTCATGAAGGCTGGGTCATGACCGAAAGAACAAGATCCAGGGTACAAGCGGCCGAAATGGGTTTCTCAGGAGGGTAGCTGGCGTCTCCCTTAGAGATAGGGTGAGAAGCTCAGTTATCCGTGAGGAGCTCGGAGTAGAGCCGCTGCTCCTTTGCGCCGAAAGGAGCCAGTTGAGGTGGTTCGGGCATCTGGTAAGGATGCCCCCTGGGCGCCTCCCTAGGGAGGTGTTCCAGGCACGTCCAGCTGGGAGGAGGCCTCGGGGAGACCCAGGACTAGGTGGAGGGATTATATCTCTAACCTGGCCTGGGAACGCCTCGGGATCCCCCAGTCGGAGCTGGTTAATGTGGCCCGGGAAAGGGAAGTTTGGGGTCCCCTGCTGGAGCTGCTACCCCCGCGACCCGACCCCGGATAAGCGGATGAAGATGGATGGTATTTTATAGCGATCAATTATCTATTTAAAAAATGTTCTATGCAAAATGTGACATTTTCTATTAAAGCAAAGATAGAAAATAAATATTTGTGTGTGCTGTAAAGTGGTTAGAAAAAATGAAATCGGAATCGGCTAAATTTGGTATCGGCTGGCCTAACTCAAAGAAAATCGGAAATCAGAATCGGCCTAGAAAGTTGTAATCGGTGCATCTCTAGTTTGTAGACTAACAAGTGATGACTGTTTGGATGAGGTGAGAACACAGACAAGGAATTGATCATGTACACCACCTTATAAAAGTGGAAGAAGTAAATCTCATTAACAGCTCCCTAACATCTGGATGTAAAACATTCCAGACACAGAAATGCATTTGTCAGTGTCTTAAAGCTTGTTTCTTTCTCTTCCTAAATTATAACCCCCGTAAACACATCCAGTGCTAATCATTCCCTGTCCATGCCTGACAGCTCCTCTAATTATTCTGGATAACTTATTGCTGAAACCAAACTAAGTATTTGAGTGATTTAATTGAAATTCTGTGGAAGGGATTTTCTTGTTCTTTTTTTTTTTATTATTAAAAATTTATCACAAATGTAAAACAGTTTAATGCCATTATATTTGACACATACTTTGGTTTTATGATGGGGTCCTAAAATGACGCACATCCACAAAACAAATTATTCTTAAATTGGATTCAATCACTACAAAGTAGCTTATTAATCAGACTATCACTACTTGGGAGTCTGCTCTTGAGACTTTGCTCTAATGTTCGGGACAATTAGGGCAGGATTCGGGACAACTGCTTGGATTTCGGGACTGTCCCGAATTTTTTGGGACGTCTGGTCACCCTACTTACTACTGAGGCCCAGAGATCTTGGATACCTTAAGAGGCCAATACTGCTGCCTTACATCCATTATCACCTGATATTACAAATTCACATGGAAAAACATGTTTGGAGAAAGGTCAATTGCCTTTTAAAGAACAAAGTAATGAATCAGTCCTTATATGGGCTTTCCTACTGACAATCTGAAAATTAAATACAAGACACAAATGTTCCTGCGATGACATACTGTATCTAGAGGTTTCATTGTATTTTATTGGATGTGAAAACTTCAAAAGGTCTCATAATAAAACCCTGCAATGTGCCATTGTTTTTTTCTCTCTCCAGCTGTTACCTTTTTTCTCTGGCTTCTTCTTTTTACTCTCGTCTTTGGGAGGGGCGCTCTGGACAGCAGCAGCAGGGGAAGCAGAGGGAGCTGGCCCAGAGGGTTTGGGAGGGGTGGGCTTCAAAATGCACTCGTCACTGTTGTCGCCCGATGGCATGGGCACTGCCTGCACTACAGGAGGGACACAGACAAAGGGTCAGTCAAAATAAATGATCAAATAGTGGATCATAGTTACTTTTTCTTTAAAGGTGCTCTAAGCGATGCTGGGTGACGTCACTTCTTGTTGACATTCGAAGTATTGTCAAACAAAACGGAGGCTAGCTCGCCCCTCCCTCATCCTCATCCCCTCCCCTCCCCCTCCCTTCTGCGCACTAACCCCCCAACCACCACCCCCAAATCCTTCTTGTCGGTTATTGGCTGGAACACTGTTTGTTATGTTTCGTGGTGCAGGTTGGCGCAGTTTGTTTTTGTTGCCATTTGTGGAGCCTGGGCTGCCTACAGAGACCGCGTTTTTTTTACAGTGTGTTCAGGGGACAGGCAGCTATCAGATAGTGAGGAGATGTTTGCTGTATGTGACAAAAAATGTTGTGGCCTAAAAAACGCGTGACATCGCTTAGAGCACCTTTAAATATCTCTGACTGATACTCTCTGCACGCAGTTTCCAAAAGGTTGTGTGAAAGTATGAAAAGACATGAGCAGCACTGCCGTACAAGAGATAATTTACATTACAAATAAACACGCAGAGAGCTGGTTGCATCAACATAGTACAATGAAATGATACAGAGGGAACTTTATTTACACACACACAGTGGGAGGACTGCTCTCCTGATGCAAACAGTTTAGATGCGAAAATGACACGGTGTCCAAGTTGATGGAAACAAGGAAAATAGAGCCATAAAGCAGGGAACAATGTCCTACAATAACGCTCCAGAAAAAAAAAATAACCCCTCATTTAAGGCGCCTGATGTTTGAATTCCTACAAAATACAGTTCCTGTGTCTGACAAACATCGGTCTGCAGGCACACCACCGTCGCCATAATGCTCTTAATTACCTTAATTCTATGTTAGGACCTGAGATAAGGACCTAACAAACCAACCTCTTAAACTCTTGATATTCCCCTTAAGGTTTTTGACATCGAGAACCAACTTTTTACACACTATGTGACAATGTCACATACCGTATGATGCTTACAGTTACGTTTATATGGTTGCACCATTAAATCAAATGAAAGTATTGTAGATGTCCTCTGCACTTTTTATGCATGTATTCCTGGAAACATTGACATCTCGACTACAATTTTAAATTAAAGCTGCCCGTAATAGTGTTATATTAAACATAAATTAAACAACTGTGTAATGTGAAAGGGATTGCTAGTAGTGACAAACCCACAGTGAATTGTTTTTTTACCCTGACCTAGCAACTAGCTGGTGAACACAATAAAGCATTTAGCAGCTAAAGAGCCAGATATTTAAATCAGGAGCTGGTGGAGACCAAAGCAGAGCTTAAAGGGGAGCAAATATTGGACTTAAATTTGTCACAATACCAAATGAATGCCTATGTTACTCAATGTCTGCTAAGTGTGTAAATAGACAACAATTTGCAATCATGTTTGCCATAACAACTTGATAATATGACAACCAAAGTGGACCCAAAAATTGATTGCAATACAATTTCTGTGGGTTTGACAATGCTCGTCTTCAACTTTAAAATGGCGTTGAAGCAAATCTGATACTGAACTTCTGTTCTGCTGAACTGTTTTTAACACTTGGCTGCAGAAATGTTGTTTTTCTCAAGGCGCTATTTAAACTCATAATCAGTAGTTTGTTTTTTCTTATCTCAATAACAAATCAGCAAAGGCGACTGAAAATCCTTTAAAAAAGGTTCATATTTATCCATGTTTTCAAGCCATTAAAAAGAAACCCCAGAAAATAAACATCATTTTTAGATACAATGCGTGGAAAAACAGTTTTGGGTCTATTGGAACACATTCTTTCTACGCAGACACTAACATATTGAGTCTTTTTGAATAAGGTTAAATTGCTTATTTCTTCCAGTCCCCCTTTATTCCTGGAAAACATTAAATGTGTGTTAATGATCTGAGCTGTTTGCTCTTAAATGTCAACGTATGTCAGACGCAAAATAGCTGACAGACATGTTGTCCCCATCACTGTAATGGGGATTCTTGAAGCACTATGGCTGCTTATAATAAAAACCCCAAAAAAGAAGATCTGGTTATAATGGGCTGAGGCGAGAATGCACAAGATGTTATCATTGATAGTACAAACCAAACAATGCAATAATGAGCAACAACTGACATCAAATGTTTCTATGTAAGACACACAGACGCTTCTATAACTAGATATAAAGGATAACAACATCAAGGTCTTTTTTTAAAAGACAAACAAACATTTGATCTGCGATGCCATTCTTTGCTGGAAGCCAAAACCAACATACCTCCCCTCTTCTTCTCTTTTTCCAGCAGCTGTTTTTTCAGTTCCTCAATGTCATTCTTCAGTTTGGCATTCTCCACCATCAGCTTCTTCTCTTCTCTGACACTGGCCTGGACGACTGCAGCAAGGCAAATTCTTGTTAGCTCTAAGCACTGGAATGAAATTTCACTATCCCACAGGACATTTTAAGACCTGCTGAACTAGTACAAATATAATATTGAATTGAAAATGGTTGCTATCAAAATCTATTCTGTCTCTTTTGGAGTTAAAGCCATGCAATTGTCCATTAATCCAGTTTTTGGATTTTAAAAAAGTCCCAAGCTGTCTTAAATTACATAAAAACACTCTCTCTTTTTTTTTTTTACCCTTTTGGAATAATTCATATTTCATAATTCACATTTCTTCCATTGTGCCTGCAATGCATTAACAAGGATGTCATTACACAAGATAATGGAGATTTTTCAAAGTGGAGCTTAATCATTTACACAACTGCAACAGAAAAGGAAAATTCTGATCACTCATTAGTTTATTAAAATATGATAAAACTCTACCTAACAACAATAATAACATGTATACAACGTTTATTTATTTATAAATTCATTAATTTCAAGTTAATGTAAGTGGAATTCCATGCCTGAAATGTATGGATATATTTGGCTGATTTGGAGACCTGTTTCATGAGTAAAGCTTAAAGATACCAAGGGAAATTATCTTCAGAATGACAATTCTTGTAAATGTAAGTGCCCTTTCCCATAACTGGGGCCTCAGGTTTCATAAAACTGCCAGTAGAGGGATTTCACTCTTTAAATTATGAGACTGTGAATCATGTACGTAAGCAGCTCCTCAGCCAAAATGATGTCACTCCAACAGCCAATACAGAAATTCATTATGTACTACACCTGAGCACAGCATAAGGACTTTTTGAATAGAAATGTAGCCGATCTAGACAAATCTGTAGTGTAATATAAACCTAAATGTAGCTTTTGTAAGACTGTGTTATAATGAATTAGCCAGGAATCAGCTGGAAAAAAAATGTTCTACATATAAGCATTTTGGTGTATGGTTGTGTTTCTCTTACTGGCTTTATCCTTTAGCAGCTGGACTTGTTGTTTCAGGTACTCGATGATCTGGTCAGCCTCGGCTGCTCGCTGCTCCAGCCTCAATAAAGGATTGGGACTTGACATCTTGAACAAGGAGCGAGCTAAAAACCTAACAGACAAAAAAAAAAAAAAAAGCTAGATTTTAGAGGTGTAAAATATATTGAACAGATTACATTCCAACATCGTGAAATACAATATATAGGGGCCAGTTCTGCAATATCTTTCTGGGTTTTACAGCTGGAGTATCTTTCCTTTTGTTTTAAATGGAGGCAAATGTTCATGCATCAAGCTCACAAGTAGAGTGAATATAAAGTTACCATGTTCCATGTCATTTCAAGTTTACTTAAGTGACACTAGCAAAGTACTGTAAAAAGAGATGGCATTCTTAAGTACTAGGCTGAACATCTACAAAGATACATGTTTGGGGTTACAAGGTTTGCATTCCAGAACTACGCACCACAAACTACAGCCTCTAAAATGACCACTGAGTTATGTCAACTCTTCTCTGACAGTCTCAACAAAAACATTTTATTTTCCACAAAGGTGGTATGTGTTGCAGGGCTGTTGACTGCATTACATTGTACTGGGATTCCTATTTTGTTAAAACATTTCACAATGTTATGTAGTGGCAGTGTTTTACTTAAACACTGTGTATTCCTAAAGCAACAGTTAGGCACTGTAGATGTCATATTGCAATATGTCTGACTACACTCATAATCAGACATGTTTTCTATGTGCAGCTCTAGTAAGTTAAAAACATTTGCTAACAGGTCTTTTTTATGACTGATATATTTTTGGCTGGTTGCCCAAAGTGACTAAATGTGACCTCTGTCCACAAGGCATGCCGAGAGATTAATCAGAATGTGTTGCTTTTCATATAAATTAGACAATAAATGAGCAAATCTTGATTCCAAACTTATTAAATTTAAAGGTTTTCTGCAGCATTTCAGTGTATAAAAACCCTCATAACTAGGGGTGTGCAAAAAAAATTCAAGCTCTACCGATTCAAAATCGATTCACAGAATTCCAAAAATCGATTAATATTTTTTTTTTTTTTCATTTTGTAATGGCGTGTATACTATTGTCCTGAAATGACATTACCTCGCCATTCCCATAGATGGCGCTGTGTCAAATTCACACTGACGCCTGGGCACTCTTGTTATAATCAAAAGAAGAATGAGTTTAGCAGAATTAGTTTAGTCCGCACAAACAATGGCAAACCTCACAGAAAGAATTATTCAACCTGCTTCATCCTCATTGAAGGTGAGAGTTTGGGCACATTTCGGCTTTTATAACCTTGAGGGGAAGATGGAACTTGACAGGAATCGTGCTATATGCAGGCTTTGCAAAGCGAAAGTTAAGTATTTTGGAAACACCACAAACTTGAGAACTCACATGGTACGCCATCACCCAGAGATTAACATTATAATTTAATTATAATTTATACTCTTTATTGATCCCCAATGGGGAGATTACAATTTACACTCTGTTGTTATTACACACAGGCCTGAAATACATACACACACACACACACACACACACACACACACAGGTCCTTTTACATGCACTATTGGAGAGATGTCAGAGTGAGTGGGCTGCGACTGCTGAACAGGCGCCCTGAGCGGTTCGGTGCCTTGCTCAAGGGCACGTTGGCAGTGCCCAGGAGGTGAACTGGCACCTCTCCAGCTACCAGTCCACCTCCGTATTTCGGTCCATACGGGGACTTGAACCAGCGACCCTCCGGTTCCCAACCCAACTCCCTACGGACTGACGTGGACAAACAACAACCTAAAGTACCTAACATGCCACTCTTTCAATGCTCTAAACTCCCACCGAACTCTGAACGAAAAGCTCTTTTTATTTAACAGTTTTATTTTATACTTGAATTAAATGTATTTGAAAGCTGGCCAAAGCTTGGCACTTTACAGTTTTTAGTTACAAAAGCTTTTATTTTTGTATGAAAACATATAAAGTAATATCAAACTAAATTTAATTTGTTGTTTCTTTTCTTTTAAATTGTATGTCTACTGCAAACACATGGGAAAAGTAACTACATTTCCATACTGTGAATCGAGAATCGTTTTTGAATCAAAAATTGATTTTGAATCGAGTCTTGAGCCTAAAAATCGATATTGAATCGAATCGTGACATTTTCTGAATCGTGCGGTCTTTGGTGTTTTTTGCCCCCAATGTCTCGTCCCAGGCACGCATAACTCTTGACAAGTTACAAGTCAACTTGTACAAGCCAAATTCTTGGATGAATTCATGTCTTTTTTATAGTAACAATTGGTAAGAGAAGTGACATTCAGATGTATCCATTAAATCACACTTAGCATCCAAATCATATGCATTCAGTTATGGACAATGGACATTAAGTTCAAGTTCAAAAGGGATCAGCCACTCTTGGGCCACGCAACCAAAACACAACTGGACACCAGTTTGGGTTTGGGGTAAAGTCATGTTGAGCTTGGTAATAACTTCCTGAAGAGGAAAAGAAGGATTTTACAAGGCTGAGGCATGGAGAAGAAAACTTCTTACACATATTACAGGGAGGCGCTGGGAAACAACCGCTGGCCCGAGATGAAAACAAAATGTTAAGGGATGAGGAAATTAGAAACACAAAAGAGCTGGAGTTGATAAAATCAAGGATCAAAGCATAGCTTTTTGAGAAACTGAATTGATTTAAACAGGACCAGTGGTGGAGTAATGACAAGAGCCACAAAAAGGCTGATCTCATTTGGATAACCCCTGAAAATGGGTCCTGGGGCCTTAGTATGGTCTGCAGCATCAAGGGGTCATTTAAGCTTTGGATTTCAGATGGAAATACCCAAATGTGTTAACAATGTTAAAGTGACATGGGCTCTCAGCAGCCTTTAGGATGCCTAATTGACCTGTCTTCACTGTATGGAAATCAAAATATCTTTGATTCATCTCGTGATTTGCAACTGTATAAATTTAGCATGTTAACTGTGCTATACGAGGGACAGTTGGTGCTCAACTGGAGAAGGCATCTGCCTTATCAATCTCCTAAAAACAGGCATGACTGGTTTGCTTAGTCAGTTCTCAATAGGCCATGCTAACATTTTATGTTCATCCATTTTTAAGTTAAAATATCAAAGATAAAACTGCATAGCTATACACATACTACACAGGGTGTTTGAATCAAATCTGTAAATCTGTTACATTTAACCACCAGCTTTATGATGGTGGTGTGGGAGCAGACCCACCAGGATACAAGTGTTTCCTCTTTTCATGCGATCATTCCCACAGTAAAAATATACTGTAGGGGTATACTTCCCTACCTGTCTGCCAACTAGACCATGAAATGAAAAAAGAGAGCAGTATGCCAGCACCACCTGAAGGTATTAGAAGGACCTACATACATTTAAACTTAAAATAAACTATGAGATGTGTAGTCTTCTGCACCAGATATATCCACTGATTTTCAGGACATATATGTGCTCTTCTATTTTATATTTGTTTTTAATTTGTTTTTTTATGATGCACATGCAAAAATAAATGTACATATAACTCCGTGAAAAACACCATTATAATTGAGACACTCAGTATTTAACAATGCAAAGGTAAATTTGATTTCAAATCTTACATGCCTGCAACTATTTACAATATGCATATGATATTTCATGAAATTGGATAATAAATGCTCTGAGGTTGATAACTGACAAAATATAAGCCATAAAAAAACACCAATTGCTGTCAATGTCTGCATAGAAAACAGCTGGGAATATGACAGAAGTAGTGAGACTCTAATGTTCAGGGTTGTATCTATCACTTCATTATCTGTTCATGTAGGCTATCAGTTCTTTAAAAAAAAAAAAAACACTGCTACTAAACTACTATCACCACTAAATGTTGAGTATGAAATGTCATTATAATGTTAAGTGTCCAATGTGATATTTTCTATTTCTATATTTTCTTATTTGTTTAAAGGAGAAGTCATTATACAAACATATTTTAGAAGAGGGCTGAAATTATATGATCACTGACAGCAAATTAATTGATTTTGTTTTTAAGGTACTTATCTTATACATTCCAAACAGGCAGCTTACAGTATTATTGCACATTTGTATAATGACTTGTGTTATTATTTACTCCTCAAATGAAATGTGAGGATGTACTTCAAATGTTCTGTTTTCAAATGAGTGTTTTGTGTTTTAGTGTGACATACTCGACAGTTTAATCGATAATAAAAGCGATTGTTAGCTGCAGCCCAGTTATAAGTTATAGTTACCTAACGTTATAGCTAGAAAACAAAACCAAAACGAAAGCATGGAATCATTTGCAAATCAAATTAGCCTAATGAAACAACAGTCATCTTATTTTATATTCAGTAAATGTTTATGACAAAATTAGAATTGACTGCGATTTGTGGAGAATGGATTGCTCAACAATGTGTAATTTACGGAACATTAATTAGGGTTTGTTGGTAAATCAAATAAGCTATTAGCTCAGCTCACACAGAACTGGTAACGTTACCTTAAACTGAGACAAGGAAAATCAGCTTGACTTTAGGGTACGTTTATCTACAGCACTGGCGAGCTAGCTAATATTACTAGCTAAACGATCGGTAAGACGTTATCGACGGCTTACAATCAGTAAGTTAAAGCAGTATAATAAAAAAAGACAAAGGTTTATGAAACTTACATGAACTCTGAGCAGCAACCCCAACACGTTTCACGGGGAGGTGGGGGCTTGACAGCTGCTATTCCTGCTAACGTTACGTCAGAGCTAGCTGACAGACAGCCAGACAGACAGACAGGCAGCTGGCAGCTAGCCGTGGAGTGGCTGATTCAGGGTCCGTTATTAGATCTCTGCACTATCTGGATGTGAAGCAGTCCTTTAGCGTTCACTAGCCATATGTTCTACAGATCGAATACTTTCTCGAAATGTAAGGAGGCAACGGGTTTTGCCTGTATGTAAATTGATAATTTGATTACTCATATCAAAAACTAAACTCTTCCAAAAATACGAAAACAATAATTCAAGAATAACTTTGCTAAGGATGTTAAATAACGTTTGATTTAATTTCATTAATCGTTGTTACGTTTTTTTTGTGCACTACTTTGTCGCACACAAATAACGTCATTGATCACGTTCACTCAGCTGTTTCCATCACATCGCAAAGGCAGGGAAGGAATTCATTTCAAACATATTTTATCAATCATTTCAAGTTAATTCTGTCGTCATGGCCATACAGCTTCTCCATTAAGCGTGAGTACACACATTTTTTCGGATGTAATGCACATTACATCATTGGTTTCTTTCCTACCCGAGCTAATAAGGCAGTTATTTCCACAAGTTAGCTATACTCACAGTCGGTTTAACTGCAGCATCACTGTGGACATTGTCTTTTGTTTCCGAAGTTAATCTAGTTAGTACAACTATATGGTGTAAATATATTTCATAACTTAACTAGTAGCCCAACGTTACTTACAATGACAGTTTTGACCGATCACTTAATTTAATGATGGCCTCAGCCAGCGTTAAAATAAACATAAACAGCTTGAATTGTGGCTAAGCAGTTAACCCTAATGCACTTGCGCTATTTTGACTGTAAAATTGTAAAACAATGTGCAATGAGTAAGTGCTCTTGCCCCTTTTCTGGGACTACCTAAACTTTAAATATCTGGCATTAATTTAATATTACAATGTCATATGACTGTGTTATAACAGTTTTTTTTATTACTGGATGGCACCAATGTGAACTTGTATTGCAATCATACCATGCTGATGATCAGAATGTTCCTCACATTCATACTTGTATATTATCCCATATAATTCATATATCATATTGAAGGCTTTTTTCCCATTATCAGTTCTCGAAGCCAGTGGCGAGATGAGGCCCCTCAAAGACGCTCAGCTGGGGGCCTTCACCTTCTTTGCCTCAGCTCTTCCTCATGATGTCTGTGGGAGCAATGGTCTCCCTCTTACCCCCAACTCTATCAAAATCCTGGGACGTTTCCAGATCCTCAAGACCATCACTCACCCAAGACTCTGCCAATATGTGGACATCTCCAGAGGGAAACACGGTATGACTTTCTGACTCACCCTTTGAAAGGGATGTATATCCTGTACACCTGTCGTTTATCGAGAGTATTCTCTCCTACTGTATTGTATGCTGGTATGGACATTAAAAAATTACCCATAGGAACAAATTGGGGAAGATTGTTAAAACCTGTGGAAAAAGCATTGGTAAGCAACCGGTAGACCTGTACCAATGATATCTGACCAGATTGGCACAGAAGGCAGACAAGGTTTGCATGGATACAACCCATCCACTTTCAGTGGAGTTCAAGCCGCTCCTTTCTGGTCGTAGATATAGATATCCTAATGTCAGAACCAACTGAGCAAAAAACTCATTCATTCCTATGGCACTAACCCAATTAAATAAGATGTAGGGAGGGGTATGACTGAAGGAATATATGTGAAGTAATGTGCAGTAGTTTTATTTATTTATGACATTGTGCAATATACTCCTTTTACTGTATTCTATTTATTGATGTGTGTATGTTATGTGATAGATAAATAGTGCTGTAGATGTCTGGTTCAATGTTTGTGTTGTGATTATGTGTCAATATGCCTGTACTGTACAACAAATTGCCTCTCGGGGACGTTAACGTTTTCTAAATGTAAGTCTAAGTGTAGTAGTAGTTGATACGGTGTGTGTACTACTATGTAGATAGGTAGGTTACTGAGGAGGAAGTGGTCATACTCTCCTATATTATCAAAAGGCTTTTTGGCTGATAGATGGATATACTGTAAACTGTCAGAAAAAGAGGTGGGTATACTTGTGTACTGTATACCCTCCACTACACCACTACTGTCCTCCCATTTCATTTTCAGTTAGTCATGTTCTGCCCTTGATGTGCACTCTCACTGAGCTTATCCAAAACATACCAGGTGTTCTGTCAATATGTGCTCCCTCTGAAAATCTTAAAATCTATTATTATTAGTACACTTAGCTCTGTTTGTAGTAAAAAAAAGACTATAAAAAAAGAGAAATAAAGATGTCATAATACTGACAGAAATACACAAATCACATAAGGTAGCAATTTTTGACAAAATTGTCAGGAAAATTGACATTTTATTTGGTCAAACAAGATAGGACCTGCGTATTTATTATGCGTATTGTTTCATTCTGTTGTTCTGTGTGGAATCAATGCATTTTTGCTGGGATTTATATGTGAGTCGGTTGTTAATAGATATATTAAGGTTTGTATTTACAAGTGGTGAACACAATAACAGGACATCATGCATTTTATTGTAGTCCAACACAGGAACACCACAAACTACAGCCCTCAAAGTTACTATATCAATCAGTGAGGATCAGCCCTACAAATTCCAACGCGAAAGATCCCGAACCTTTAAGTACTAGATGAGAAGTAGGGATTTTTCTGCCACCTGGAACTATCGCTGGTTCCTCTGTTAAAAACGCAGGTTTAGTTTTAGAGTTCCTTAAAATGTGTATAGTCTAATCCACTCCTCTATGACACATTGTCAAGAAACCTTCTCAGATGGCTATTGTTTTTTACTGCATTACTTTATATTGTAGATGTGTCAAAAAACTAAATACTTTACATGTTTCTTTTAATATGCATTTTCACCTCACTTTTTATTGTACAAAGAGGGGTAGAATCACTACATGCTTATTTATTATATGCACATATCAATAAATATTTGCTTATCTTGTGTATCTTTAACTTCAGTTTCTTCTTCTTGCTCTATAGAACGCCTGATTGTTGTTGCTGAACACTTTGAAAGCAGTTTAAGTGATTTTCAAAAACAGGGGAAAACAGCCAGGTGAGATTATCATTAAAATTCTCATGAAGTAATTACTATATATGTGATGGACCCTTTTTGCTTTCTACCTTCACTTTCACTTGTATCCAGTTATTGATACATTTTGTGTTGTATATTTAAATTATATTGTATATGACAGACAGGGGAATAGTATGCATTAACATTGCCATCTACTTTCTGAGGATAAGTTTGCAAATTAACAACAGTGAATAGGAATTTCTATTACTAAAGTGTTGAAAATGTAGATAATTTCTTTAACGTGTCTTTTCTCTGAACCAGCCACTACTTGGTTTGACACACTGTCGTGTTTTTGTTTGTGTTAGCCCAGAGACAGTGCTGCAGATAGCCTATGAGGTCCTTGAAGGTCTGGAGTTTATGAACAAACATGGTATGGTGCACAGAGCCCTCAGCGCACACAATGTGCTCATGGACTGCAAGGTAAAATTGAGCTGTTGTATGTATGTATGTATGTATGTCTATGTTTTACTCTCCAATTAAAAGAGAATATAATGATTGCTTAAATGTAATACTGTTCTAAAATATATGGTTTTCTTTGTAGGGGAATGTCAAGCTGGCAAAGTTTGGCCTTTATCACATGACGGATCATGGGGCCGATGTAGATTTTCCCATTGGGTACGTCTTTTTTTCCTCATTCATCACAGAGAAAGGTCCATTAGTGCTTCTCTGTAAGGGCCGTTTTGTGCTTCTGCGCCAAATCGACGGCGTACCCCCGCAGACCCCTCTGCGTTTACGCCGTCGTCTACGCCGTAGCCTGACGTGCACCTCTCGAAAAATGTAACCACACGTCGCGGCGACACACGTCTCTCGTCCATACTCGGCCGTGGCTTGGTAGCTTTGCATTTCCCCCCGACTCATTTCCTGGTTCTCCTTCTCTATAAACAACATGAAATCAAGGAGAGGGTTAACTTTTCCTTCATATAGATGTCTCACCTTGGTCAGAAAGCACAGGGGAGACACTTTGTTTCTCTCACTATGACTCTAGAGTTAGTACTCGCTTTGAAGCTAATCGCCATCACTCTCTCACTTCTCCCTCTACCACACACTCCCCCCCCATACACACATGCCGGCTCGACGCACACACCAGCGCACAAGTATAAACACCAGGCCACTTACGTAGGCTACGGCGAAAGCTCTGCGTCGAGCCTCCGCAGAAGCATAAAACATCCTTAACGCTTCACCTGTTGGGACTGAGCTATGTGAGTCTGTTCAGGATCAAAGGTTCACTTGTGTCTGTTCGCTGTTAGTCAAATCATGAAAACAGGACTTGACCATAACATTGATGCATAATGGCCCATGCTTTTGTCTTAGGAAGCAGCTTTTAGGAAATCAAAATAGCTTCCTGGTTTAGGAACTGTAACAGATCATTGGACTTTTATCCTAATCCAAAGGCCTTTGTGTATACCAAGTATCTCTGTTTAATATCCTTTCGCAGATTGAAAAGAGGAATGATGGCACATACACATGACTTTCAATGAAACATCTGGATGGAAAATGTAATAATTGTAACTGTCAAACAGCTATCCAGAGTGTCCTCGGGAACAACTGAATATGCGTCACTTAATGACAGAAATGTGAGCAATATCATAGAGTAATTTTGCAATTAAATAATAATCATTTATAATATGGAAAGAACACACTTAAACTTAAATAATTAAACAGAGCTTACTGATTAACACACTATGACATCTCTGCACTGAGCTGGGAAAGCAGTTGTTTATTATAGTTATTAATTATATAGGGAATTCAAAGTAATATGCTTATCTGCTCTGTGAACATAACCGCAGGTACCCATCATACCTTGCTCCAGAGGTGATCGCTCAGGGCTCCTTTCACCCCAGTGACTCTTCCCATGATGCAGCTCCTCTGCCTTCAGGACCCAAGACAGATGTCTGGTCTCTTGGGGTTTTGCTCTTTGAATTATGTGCAGTAAGAATCCTTCATAAACATCTTCATACAGGAATAAAGCGTGATCTTTTGATGCTGTCTGGGTTTTGCATGCTGTACTCACGCTGTATAGATCATTTTCACCATGAATTCTAATGCTGTGAATCAATTACAGGGTAGACGACTGCTGCAGAATATTCATATAAGTGAGAGACTGAAATTCATTCTAACCTTGGGTGAGTGAAAATGACATCATTTTAAGTACTGAGCAATATGCTCTTAAGCTGAATTAGGCTCACGCTGAGATATTTTTCTTTCTCAGGTTGCATGGACGACATTGTCACTGTCCTTGCTGAGGAACATGGTTGCCTTGATACTATTAAGGTAAAGTAAAAATCATCAGCAGCCTTGATCATTGTCAATAAGATACTTTATATAAAAATACATTTTAATGTTATTTTTTAAGAAAAATTAGGTCGCATTATTGGCATCAAATTTATATAAAAAAAAATAAAGCGCAAGGGCTTTGTATCGTTTGAAAGGTTTTAGTATTGGCATATATAAAACAATACAATTTTTTTTTTTAAATATCTTAGTTTGGGAAATCTTTTATGTTTTCACTCAACAATAATACCAAACTTTGCCTAAATAAAATGTTGTTTTTTAGTTTTACTGATTTTGATCAAAAAAGTAAACCTAAGCCTTAGAGTCAGCATTTGATGCCAACTTTACTTGACTTAACAATACTTGACAGTTGTCTATAATCAGTGCTATGTCGATGGATAGATTTTGAAGATGTTTCTAAGTGTTCTGTAAAAGCTAAAGGGTCATTTGCATGTAAGCGCTGTCGCTTGCCTGAAATTATAATAAATACACATTTTTATATTGTCCATTAATTACAACACTACAATACGAATTACACACTTAAACTTAATTTTATGCATTTGAATAAGTTCAATTAGACAGGTAGTTTTTCTTCCTAATCTTTCTTAACTTTTTTGTGAGACTATTGGAAGTTTAAAGGAGACTTGTATGTATTGTGGGTACTATTAAAGTCTTTTTTTTTTTTTACAGGAGCTGCCTGAGAATGTTCTCGAGTTATTAAGGAAATGCTTGACATTTCTTCCGTCCAAAAGGTAAATACTGTCTCCAATGGATTTATCTTGTTGTTGGAGGACATTGGCCGTTTAGTTTCCAAAACACTTTGGCCATGCGGGTTATGAAATAGTTGCTGCATGTACGTCAGAAAGGATTTCAGCATGCTAAAACCAACAAGGGAAATGAGACCAAAATAAACAGATGCAAGTTGTTGCCTGACACTGCAATAAACAGCTGTTATGACTTTATATAACATAAATGTTTATACAATAATTTGTCAGTTGTTTCAAAATTACAACTTAAATGCACACTCCATGTTTGTAGATATTTTGCTGTCATGACCTTTATGTTTTTGTCCTCCAGACCGACCCCTGCTCAGCTACTGGGAGACCCTGTGTTTAGTGGCGTCTCCTGCCTCTATACGCCCTTCCAGAAGCCTGTGAGTCTGTTCTCCTCTTCCCTGCGCTGTGCACATCTGGAGCTCCCAGAGGACATCAGTGACCTTTGCAAAGGTCCGCCCCAACTCCAGACAACTGCACATGCAGCCTTACAGTCACACTTACGCACTACTTGCACACCATTCACCCGTCAAGCCTTCTTCCTCTTGACTAAAAACTTCAAAAATAAGAATTGATTTTCTTGAAGTAAGTTTAATTAAGCATGCTAGCATCAATATTAATAATAGCACCAGCTAGATAGAAGTATTTAGTGTCAAAAAGGTCTAATTGGTGTCCTGTGCGAATTTTCTTTGATATTTAAGACGTTTTGCATTTGATATCTCAAATAACCTGTAATCTCATCATCCTATTCATGTTCTTGAAAGCATAGTCAATTGGTGTAATTAATATTCTTGTACATTTGCTCCTACGTCTTATTTCCAAAATTTGCACTTAGATTCTGTGAAACATACTATATGTAAAGCCCACCTGAAAATAAACAGGACTAAATTCCAAAAAGTGACTATGTAAGACACGTGGGGGACTTCTTTGTGGATAGGGATACATTTCCAAGTTTTTTTCAACAAGATTATTGCTTTGCTGTTTCACATACGGTCCAGTGGTTAATTCCAAAACACTTCAGTTTAGTGACTCCACAAAGACAGGAGCTCCACATTGAACATCATGTTGACTGCACAAGATCAACTGTTTCCTCTGGGCTCTTTAATCTTTAAAGAGATTTTCTTACTTGTACTGTTAGTTTTAACTGTGAAATCACATTATGTGAAATATACATTTTAAGTTATGTCCAGTCAAGATTCCATTGCCATATGAGTGAACATGTCTTCATGTCAGGAGATGATGATTAAACTTGCTAATAAACTAATCATTTGTGTGTGCTGCCGGCCACCTGTGCCTATGGGAAGGTGTTTACTGTTTTATGTGTGTCATTAGACGATGATGAAGACTACCTGTCAGAGCGGGCCATAGATGAGGTGTACCATCTGTGGTGTCTGGCGGGGGGAGACCTGGAGAAGGAGCTGACCAACAAGGAGATCATACAGTCCAAACCTCCAATCTGCACACTGCCCAAGTACAATACACACACGCACGTACACTGATGAAGGCATTTGCTAGCTTCAGATGATAATCAGACATAATGACATGTCTCCCTCTCTCTGTCTTTCTGTTTTTCTTAAGTTTTGTCCTGGAAGATGGAGAGTCATTTGGCCAGGGAAGGGATCGGAGTTTCTTGCTTGACGCCACAACAGTGACACTGTCTCTCTGCCAACTCAGAAATGTAAGACATGTACAGTATTGTGTAATTGTGTGTATTGTGTATAGGGTTGGTGTTTGAGGATACCTTTTCAAATATGTTTCCAGTTTTAAAACTAAGTATCTAATCTAAATGCTATCCATGCCTCTTTCATCATTTGTAACAAAGGGAAGAAAACATTTCAACAACATAGCACTCATTAACCTTTTACATTATTTGTATTGATGAGTGCTTGTTCATCGCACACGATGGCAACTGTTCTATAAACAATGCATCACTGTATTTTATTTTGTCAAATGTGCCCTTGCTTTTGAACGATGTTGATCTGTGATGGTGGCAAACACACTTGGGTAATAGTGGGTGTTTTTATTTATGTTGTAAGTGGTTTCAAAATGCACCTTTTGAACAGAATTGAACCTTAGTTATGATTTCTTTTTAACCCTCTTTCTTCCTTTTTCAGAGACTAAAGGATGTAGCAGGAGAAGCCTATTACCCTCTACTGGAAGACGAGTAAGCAATCTCCATCCTGAACTTTCCGCTTTCGCCCTCTCCTACCCTGTCACTATTTTCCCCCCTTTCACCCTATCATTTTTTTTTGGCTCGGGTAATGTCATATTGCCTTTACTTCTCCCTCATACAGACAGTCAAGTCTGCCTCAGTCCAACAGCAGCAATGAGCTGTCGGCCACCGTCACGCTCCCACTCATCATTCGCGAGAGAGACACCGAGTACCAACTCATCCGCATCATCCTCTTTGATAGGCTTCTCAAGGTCTGGGCTGAAATACAAATTTTCACACACACACACACACACACACACACACACTTTCAGTCGCATGTACACTTAGAATGCACATGAGATGCTACACACATGAGCATGTCTTTCCCAATTAGTGCCTAAATATGTCAGAGCCTGGTGATTGTTTCAACTGAAATATTAATCCAGTTTATTGTTGAATTAAAGCTGGATAATATATACTCTGTTTAATGTTTTGTTGTCAGGCCTATCCTTACAAGAAGAACCTAGTGTGGAAAGAGGCCAGAGTGGATATCCCCCCTCTTGTTCGAGGCCTGGCGTGGGCAGCACTGCTGGGCATTGAGGTACAAGAGAAATTGTAGTCCTGTGTTGCGAAAAGGTGCAGTTTTAACATTGTCTTGTGCGGACACTGGTCTTTATTTTCATTCATTTTTACACAGGGGGATATTCAAGCCAAATATGAGAGCATAGACAAGGATACTCCTATACCAACTGACAGACAGGTAACTTATTTAAAAAGAGGTAAAATGTCGAGTTATGTTACACAATTTAGCTTCATTATTTTGTTGGGTGTGTATTTGTGTATGCTTACAGATTGAGGTGGACATCCCACGCTGCCACCAATACGACGAGCTGCTGTCATCTCCTCAGGGCCACATCAAGTTCAGGCGTGTGTTGAAAGCCTGGGTGGTCTCCCACCCTGACCTGGTCTACTGGCAGGGTCAGACACTCTTCCGTCAATTTCTTTTTCTGTCTCACTGGATTTTTTTTCTCTCTTATTCTCCTTTTTTCTGTCTGTCTGTCTGTGTGTGTCTCTCTCTCTCTCTCTCTCTCTCTCTCTCTCTCTCTCGCTGCATCTCTAATGTACTGTATATGACTGGACACTAGGTGATGCTCACATCCCATCTTGTAAACTCCCTTCCTTATCCTCAGTTGAAACTGTGTGACCCTATACAGCAAGTTTGTATTATAAACTGTTTTGATTTTCTTTGCATCATTTCAGGTTTGGATTCACTTTGTGCCCCATTCCTCTACTTGAATTTCAATAATGAAGGTAATAATTTAAATTCTATAGCTTACTTCCTTTTTTCGTTTTATGCCTTCCTTTCATACTTATCTTCTACTCTTTACAGCCCTGGCATATGCCTGCATGTCTGCCTTCATCCCCAAGTACTTGTACAACTTTTTCCTGAAGGACAACTCTCATGTCATTCAAGGTGAGATATACTAGAATAAGCACTTGTTGTGTTTGGAAAAGTTATACTGATCTGCTGTGTTTTGCGCAGTAATACATTATTGTGATCTTTTTTTTGCTTCTCCTGATTGTAATATAAATTACACACTCTGCTTCATCTTACTTGTTTCCACTTCAGCCATCCAGTGTTTTTGCGCTAATGTAGCCAACTGCCACTGCAAGTTAAGTAATAAGTATTAAACATGGTCAGAGCATTCAGCTAAATTCAAAAACAAATTATCATCGGCTGGCACAGAGCATCAGGCCGTCAGCTCAATGTTGATTAAATTTTGGTTCCATGTTGTTCCTAAGCTGTGAAAACTAATATCAGTTTGTCTTAATGGAGTTTGCAGCTGAGCCACATCATTTAGAGATAGGAAAACAAATGAAACCGTAAACGCCTGCAGAGAAATGTCACAAGCATTTCTTGGGATCTATTTTAACGATCTGAAATGCAAATATCAAACGCAAGTAGCTTTGTGGGCGCATATCGGGCGCTGTTGCTATTATACCGGCGGGATAAATGACTGTGACTGGTCTGAAGTAGCTACATTACTCATAGGTGTGGTTTGGGCGTAACGTGCAATAAACCAATCAGAGCGTTATCTCACATTCCCTTTAAAAGCAGGCACGCTTGTTCCATGGCGGATTGCTATTATAATGGCAGATTTGCTAGGCGCACACTCTTAATACATCCATGGGCGCACGCCAGGAGCGGTTCACAGTCCAGGAGACCGACGTTTGCTATTGATTTTGCTTTTTGACAAAATGTAAATAAAGAAATGCCACAAAAACATACTTTCCGATGTTTTGGGCTCACTCTCACTGAATCACGAGGTTATGAATGCATGGTGATATTTTTGTAATGTAGTCTAACATTAGACCGAGATTACCTCACTATAGACGATGCAGCTCTTCTGTCTCTCCTCTCCCGTGCTGCTGCTGGGGCAAGTGGCATCGGCACATGCAGTTCAACATCACATCTCCTTAAGTCCTTATGTCATCAACACATCCATGATTCATGAAAATGTTGTGTAAAACAAGGTCATATTTTTCCTTGTATTTATGTATGGTTTGCAAAAATGGGAACTGCTGGGTCCGTGAGATGAGAGAAGCAAAGTGTATGCGCGGTGTGCACACTACATTACGGCCAAGCATGCGCCCTTAAAATAGCATCTGAATAACGCGCCACTGACTTTAGACTAGGTTTTTCCTGGTCTGTGGTGGAATTGTTTTCTGAAACTTCAAAATAGCACTAGGGAACGTTTGTGCAGGAACACACCTCCTCTTTTTGCTGAACCGCCCCCGGGAGTGCAAGTTCATTCCCTAATTTACCGACGTGAGTCTGTGGAGGGAAAAGTCCGCTGTGCGTCGGGTACAAAATCGGAATGATAATGCGTCGGTGTACAAAGTCAATTGCGCTGGGTGCAAGATAGGGCCCCTTATGTGACTGATAAACAGCTACACCATACACCTTGAACTCTGTGGGGAATGTGAATATTATCCTTCCTTTCCCCTGCGAGATGCCTTGGAGAGCTAGCTAATGTTTATCTGTCTGGTCGGAGCCCCTTTTGTTGATAAAATAATAAAAAATAAATATATTAATTTTATAATAATTTTTATAAAAATATATATTTTTTTAAATAATCATTTGATAAAAAAGTATCAGAATTATGTGATCTCATTGCTTGATGACTGATTGACTAAATCCAATCATTTATTAGGTAAGTTTGTGTATGTTTAAGTCTTGTGTAATCCCTCTTGCGTTCTTACTGTTGACTGTAAAGTCTTTGGTCGAGAAGACTTCTTTCAGGTTTTGAGCACTCAAGCTACACAATAGATTACGTATAGACCTCTTGCCCCTTTGCCTGTGTTTCAGAGTACTTGACCGTCTTCTCCCAAATGATTGCCTTCCATGACCCAGAGCTAAGCAACCATCTAAATGAGATTGGCTTCATCCCAGACGTAAGTTACCAAGAGTGCAAGTGCCCCGACACACTGACGACAATAGGCAGCAGTGGAGGGAAGTGGAAGTTTACCTTTAATGGAAAGTCAAAGATAGTAAGACATTATTCCAGTTCTTGTCTGCACCAGGGCCAAAGGAAATGGCCAACCATAGATCACTGTGTATATCTTTTCTTTGTCATTGACACTTTTTGTTCCACATCCTCCATTCCAGAATTTGTGGCGAGGGTCAGGTTCCCCCAGTAGTCCACTAGTGATGATTTATACAGCGACTAATGTCTCCCAGGCACACTTAATGATTGTCCTCTGCCAGGCTTACCTTATTCCTCTTACTCTGTGCCACCTCTCCCTGCCCCTCACTTTCCTCTTTACAGCTCTGCTCTGACAGTGACAAGGTTAAAGTCTCTACTGTCTCTCTAGGGTTTCAGTTAGTGTGCTGAGATGGATGTGTGTCACCTGTGGACCGGCCCCTGGGACATTACCCGGTGAAAAGTGGGGTCTTTATCAGATGAGTCAGGGATTAAAGCCTCCTCATCCTTCTCCTCGTAGCTTCTTTCCTAAAGTGGTTCAAGTGAAACACAAAACTGTGCTTGTTGATTGTCTGTCATAATGTAAAGAGTGTCGGGAAAAAGATAATTAGGAAAGATACGTTGGCTTGTTTCACAAATGTTACCTGTAGTTGTTTGTGCTATTTATTTTTTTTCTTCCCTTGAACAGATGTCCCATCGTGATTCTTTCACTATCTTGCTTGTCAGTTTTTAAGACTTGGCTCTTCAAAGAAAAGCATGCTGTTATGTTGCTGACTTATGCACAGTACTACCAGCATTGACTTGCCTTTCAAAGGAGACTTTGTATGCATGTTTTCATTGTTAGGCCCGGGTGATATTGGAACAAGCTTTGTTGATACAGCTTTCATGCTTGATGTCAATCCCAGTAATTAGACTTTACAGACCATAAATCCCCTTTTCCTCTGTGAACTTTAGAGAACACTCTCGAACTGTTGTTTTACTGAGGAAATAAATCTATTGGCCCTAAAAGACCAAATGTCCCTGCAGTATGAATATGGATTTGATTTCCCATATATTCATACCAAAACATGGCTAGCCCAATACAATTTGTCTTGTGCAAGCAAGTAGAAACCACAAGTAATCTTTAGAAATGTTGTGGTGTTCAAGGACTCCGCTCCAGTAATGTCTGAAGCCATCAGGCAGAGAGTCAGATTGCATGTGGCCAGCGGTTTAATTCAGGCCATTCTCAATTTGGCCACATCTGCTCTCCTGGGTCTTCCATTTACACCTACACTAATCCAATCTGGCTGGACTCGCAGTCCTGCTACTGAGCTATTGAAATTGAGGCTGAGACTGCAGTGGCTCTCTCCTGGTCATCACTCCTGGGGCACAGAGAAGTCTACTGAACAGACACCAGCTCCCACACAATTAGCTAGCTATCAATTAACCGACTGAGATAAGCTCCAGTTCCAATTGCTGCAGACTCTGCTCCAGACCCTTCGCTACTGAATATTACAGAGCCTCAGTGGTGGTGGCCAGCGATTGGCAGGTGTTATAACAGGTGGTTAATGAGTGTGTGTGCAGTCTTTAATTTCAATGTTATGCATTTCCTCCGGGGTAAATGTGGAATGGAGAAGAGGAGGGGAAAGAAGGGTGGATGACAAGATCTGTATAATGAAATTCATTGTCAGCTTTCTACCCATTGACTAATAACCAAACTCAGCAGTTTGCTCTTTATTGCTGTTTCTGTTCCTCAGAAGCCATAGAGATGTTCAGCCATGTGTGCTGCTGCATTTCTTAAAAAATCTCTCTAGTTAGAAAGCAATTCATTTATTTCATTTGAGCTCTCAGCAATTTTTGACCTACTGAATATTGCATAGAAATGAATGCTGCATTATCTCAGAAATGTGCCTATATCTTTTGTCTTTTTTTTTCTTACCACACAGCTTTATGCTATTCCATGGTTCCTGACTATGTTTACACGTAAGTAGCTTTTCTTTGTACTCACAATGTGGATATGATGTGGCACTGAGCATAATCTAAAACCGTCAGAGGTCTATTTTGAGTCTGCTTCAACTAAAGTATCAATACAAAAAGACTGTAAAGGTCAGTGGGTCCAGTATGGACCGGTTATTTAGGTTTTTGTGTTGTTTTTTTTTCTCTTGGTGACCTTTATTCCAGCTGCAAATGAATTCCGTTGCTAAAGGGAAAGGACTCGACTGCTCAGTCCTTCACTACGTCAGATTTTCACCAGCACATCTTTTATTTAATTTGCATTTATCTGGGCACATTTTAAAATCCCAACATAAAGCTGATTAGACAGTTGCTTGCGGCAATATTTCTCCTCCTTGTGGAAAAAGATCAGAAAGCCAAGAACATCACACATATTTTGACAAAACTTACTTACTTAACTCAAGGTCCACTTACTAGCTTTTACTGAGCTTTCAACCACATTTGACAGTTGACATCAGTGATGTTTGCTCAGTTGTCGTCATGTCAGTTGATGATCTATAACTACATTGTAATGTAGACAACTGATATAAATAACAAATTTAATGTTTCGGGTTCAGTCAATTAACTGAACTGACTTTGCAGCTAAGAGGCTTTAAATCCAGTGATGAAAAGTAACTAATTACATTTAATCAAGTACTTTACTTGTGCACAGTTTTTAGGTACTTTTGCTTTACCAATTCATCTCCATTTTGTGTAACTTAATACTTCTACTCAACTACATTTCCATCTACAGCTTGAGTATTTTTACATTTCAGAGATGTTTATTGTTATAGATTAAACTTCCCAAAGTACTAATATAAAGCAGTTAGTATTAGCTCCTCCTCAACCAACTTAACTTTTTTTTTATACTTTATTTTTATTTTATTTTTTTTTTACATGTTAATGCATAAGTAATAATGAAATAAAAAAACACTGATGGGCCATTCTTAAGAACATTTTGTTGACAATACTTCTATACTGTACAATTGTAAATGCAGGACTGTTTTAAACTAACATGCTAATAAAATGGTCTCTATCGAGACTGCTTTTTAATAAAATTAAGTAAAGTAATTTTCTTGTAATGTAATGCACCTGTGATTTTTAACATGGTGACGGAAATGGATGTTGGACATTATACCGTAGTTTTTACAAGGCAAAGCCTTTGTATGCAGATACAGGTCTGTACCAAGTGTCACGTCTCTGTGACTAAACAGAGTGGCAGAACTGCGCTGTAGACTTCACAGGCTTCTTAAAGTGCTCCCTGTGGGCCAGTCTGCACCAATTTCTGCGTCTTAAGTAGTGATTCACAAGACTATTGATGCACCAAGTAAGGAAAATAACACCAAATTGTGCCAAAGATATTTTATGAAATACACTATATAAGCCATTGTGGGTGTTGGAATAGTTGTTATCACACAGCTATTTCAAGAATATTGATTACATTGTCATGGTTTTACAGTCAGCTGAAAAAAACACAATTAATGTATTCTAACCTACAGTTTGTGCAACATTAAAAAGGAAAAATACAGTATGTCTAGGTCCATGGGTAGGACGTGGCAGACAAAATCAATTGCAGACACTCTATTCCAGGATAGTAAAAATAAAAAGCCTTTAATAGATATGGATTTAATAACACTCTGCAAACTTTCCTCCCTTAGGAGAACCTTGAGGAGGTGCGTGATGTGTTTTTACAACTTGTAACGCCCATATTTATTAAAGACTTCTTTATTTTTACGATCTTGAGTGCCTTTAATTGGATTTTCTGTACCACATTCTACTCCTTCATCTTGAAAAGTGTTAATACAATTAGGGACATTTAAAAGAGTGTAGTTTTTGATGTTAACTTGGACTACATTGTATTGTGTTTGCAATGTTTTCTCATTTTCCAGTATGTACAGGGAATAAAAATAAAATAGTTTCAACAAGTTAGCTTTTGTTTACAGTAGCTGTCACTCATTAGGTCCTGGTGGCCAAAAGATTTTAGCACCCGCAGTTCTGTGATCATTTTTAGATCTTGATGATGTCTACATGTTTGAGATGTTGCATTTGCTGAAGATTGGAAGATGAGGAAATATTACAAAATGCAGCAATAATTGCAGGTTTCCTTGCTTAATTGTGGAAATCGGTTGATTTCAAATTAGCATCATGTATGAGTCCGTACATAAAGTTAGTTTTTTTTTTTTTTGGCTGGTTCTCAGCTTGCAGTTTGTCAGTTGATGGCAGCACTACACTTTTATCTTCCACAGGGCACAGTTGGATCTCTGAAATATGAGCATATTAGCCGGGGTCCTAGATTATTGTCACAAATTAAATAATATTCACTTAACCTCTGTGTCTTCTAAGTACAGACCCATTATACAGTACAACTGTTTGAAGAACGTTTTGACTTCTCTATATCATTTTAGATCGTTGCATTAGAACTTTGTCGACTTTTACAGCCAGAACAACCCATGATACATTCATTGTAGCCAAATTAATCTTGATCAGCGCTTTGCGTTGAGGTATTTAATGCTTCAAAAAATAAAAACACACACACACACACACACACACACACACAGACCGCTCCTGGGGCGGAGAGTGGGAGGTGTGACCCTTTTACTCCTTATCCTCCCCCTGAGGCAGTGTGTGAGTCCAGTATTCAGGAGCTGTGCCCCTCTGACTGCTAATGTCCCCAATCCAATATGAGACAAGGTTGGAGGGTCATCTTCAATTCACACGGAGACACACACTCAGACACACTGCCTGTCACTCACATGCACTGGTCTGCTCAGCTGACTGCTAATGTGGTGCGGACCCTCCGAGGCATTTTCTCACCCCTCCTGCTCTCTCGGCCTCACCACAGCCACACTTCACACCCACACACACGTCTACTGCCCAGCATCCACCTTAGAAAAAGCGGGATGATAGAAGCAGGTGGACAGTACTAGTTCTCATGCATAAATCTAAACGGAGGAAATATTCAAATACTGAAAGTAATGACTTATTACAAGAACTGCAGTGGGACACATTATCAGGATGTGGTTTTAGTTGGCTTGAAATAACCTGTGCTGGCTCCTTACGCTAAAGCTACTCAGCCCTCTGATGTTCTTCCTGTCATTTTTCCACAACAACACCCACCTAAAAACATTTTCCCAGCTGCCTCACCAACATCAAATATCCCTCCAGGCAACCTTGCCAATGCATAATCTTGCTAAGCGAGCGTCCCATTTTAAAGCCATATAGCTGTGTTAAGCAAATGCGCTATGCACATGCAAATCACAATCATTATGTACAAGCTGATTCCCCATTTCTCACTGTGTGCATGTTGCATGCTATTGTCCCGCTTTCAGGATCCTATTGTACGAAGGAAATGTCTTTTCAGGCATTCTCATATTTAGTCAAATTGTAAAATCTCCCCTTTGTTGTGTTTATATCTGCACCCACCATACAGATGTGTTTCCGCTGCACAAGATCTTCCACCTGTGGGACACGCTGCTGCTGGGTAACTCCTCTTTCCCCTTCTGTATCGGCGTGGCCATACTGCAGCAGCTCAGGGACCGTCTCTTGGCAAATGGCTTCAATGAGTGCATCCTACTCTTCTCTGACCTGCCAGGTGAGAATATCAGCTGGTATTTTTATCTTTGTTAATACTATGTCCTACCTTAGTCCCTCTTTTTCACTGCATGTGTTAAGCCGTTGTACCTCTGCAGTTACAAACAAGTAAGAATCACACAAATCCTTTTGTCTGCCTTTCCTAAACCTGACTCATAGGTTTGTCCATCTGTGTGTGGAACTGGCATTTGCAAGAGGCTATTTTTTAATACTAATGTGTGCTGATGTGTCTTCAGTTAATGATATCCTCAAAGCAGACAGCTCTGCTCTCCTACAGACACACTCCCTCTGCAATGTGCTCTAGGCGTGCCACACGCTGCTCCACATCTGTCGAACAGTCAACCGCTGCACCCTGGGAATTGTCTGCTACAGAAATCACTACCTCTGTGGTACTCCAACATTCCCATCACTTATAATCTTCATTCATAGCTTTAAGTCCATCTTAAATCCATGTACACTGTTTAGCCACTGAAGTAAGTTCACAGTATTGGGTTTTTCTGTGCTATCAGACATGAACCAGGGAGGCTAAGTGGCACTTTTTCAGCCCTGGACAACAAATGCAGGATTACTCATGCAAGAAAAACCAATAGACACAAATAAATAAAGCCAAGGGCTGGCATGGGTATTTGAGGCGAGCAGGTTGCATGAAGCAACTGTCTGCTTTGCTCATACAAAGATACAGGGATTTGTATTAAAAATTCCACTAACACAGGGAGATGGTGTGGTGGTGGTAAATAGGACTGTCATTGAAAAAAAGTAGGAATGGGTGTAATCCAGCATAAGAAACATCAAATGTGATACATGTTTTATTATTTTTTCCCTACAATCATTTCAAATAATGACGCACATTGCAGATTACAGTTTTCTGACCTCTCATTATACCACCTAGTGCAAAAGTTAGGTGTGTGGGGTGGCAGATATTGAAATATAGTCTTTTACCTCAGCAACATGGTTATTAATCCCAGCAGATTTTAGTGCATTGCAGGCAAGAGGAGTAATTCTGCCTCCTTTCTCAAATAAGACACAGAAGGAGGGCTGACAAATCACAGAGGAATTCAGTGGGTTGATAGAAATGCATACTTATTAGCTTTGCTCTGTTGGTTACATGTAATTGTTAAGTACTTTTAACAGACTGTCCAAGGGGTTTTAAACGTGGTAAAAGCAGACACTGACCCATTGCCCCAGGGATTTTGATGTTTTTGTCAACTGTATATGACACACAGAGTAAAGACTCCTAACCGTGTCTTTTAAACCGTGCCCTCTTTACTGCTCCTTTTCAGCTGCACAAGGAGATTACTTCAGCAAAGTATCGGTGACATAAAATCCAAGAGCGGCATTTATAATGTATGTCTTCAGAATGTAACTCTCGCCTGAGGGATAGCTCAAACAATTTCCTTTCAAACTCTATTTCAAATTGCTGCTCAGTCCTCTATTTTCTAGCTGAAATGCAGAATGACATTGGTGTTTTAAAACCAGCAGAGACGGGGGACGATTTGTCCAGAAGGCTTGCTGGAGCACTCAGTAAACGTAGGCCAGCAGCCTTCCCTTCTGCCTAAATTCAGCATTGCCATACTTCACTGTGTTTTACTGTCCCACAGATTTATGTGATTGAGGCGGAAGGGAAAGGGAGAGCCAGCTCTCCTTATAAAGGTAAAATATGTTGGCCTAGAGCTGTAGAAAGATTGCCTCAGAGTGGCTACCACTGCCAGCTTGTTTCTGTATATCACTTCCAGCCTTATTATCACAGCTTGTGTATACCTGGGTACTTACAGTGTAGTATCTGGCACTCTCTCTAAACTATATTAGGAATGAATTTTGGGCTGTACACTGACCTCAAACAGGACTTGTTTTCTTAAGTTTCCAGTAAGGTGGAGCACACTCAAGAGTATTATATAACTTGCAACAGACACAGACTGCTAAATCCACTCCAGTACCAGTAACGGTTTAGCACAATATTCATCACTGCTACTAAATGACAGTAGAGGTCTTACTACTGGGGCCCGATTGGCTGTAATGTGCAGGGTTTGCTTTTTAGCCATGCTAGCAGAATGGCTCAAGCGATGGCAATGTCAGTGTCTGTGCTGTCCAGACTGTAATTTCTCAACAAAAAGTGGATGGATTGCCATGATTTTGTACAGGCATTCATGGTTCCCAAAGGATGAAGCCTACTGACTTTGGTGATCCCCTGACATTTCTGCAAGCACCATCATCAGCTCAAAATTTAGTTTGTTTTATGACCAACTTCCTACAAAAACAAGGGACATTCTCTGCCGCCTTAGCTATACTTTATGTTAAGGGTTAAATACAAATGTTAGCATTGCAAATGCTTAACTAAGATGGTGACCATGTTACCCATTATATCTGCATGTTAGTAGTGCCCTTGTGAGCATGTTAGCATGCTGATGTTAGCATTTAGCTCAAAGTACTACCACACCAAAGTTCAGCTTCACAGAGCTGCTAGCTTGTCTGTAGTCTCTGTTAGGCCGGCCACACACTGGCTGCGTGGCGTGAGCGTGGCGTTTCTGTTGTGTGGCGGCTGCGTGGATTTTTCTGTCTTTTCACACCAGAAACGTTTCTGATGCGGCGCTGCTGCTGCTAGCCTTGTCTGTACATATGTATGTTTCCCATTGATTTACTGCACTCAAGCAGTAGTATACTTCATGTTAAACATAAATATATACTGATTTGATTACAGCAAAGACAACGTCGGCAGTATTGACGCCAAAATAGGCTATCGAATATTTTGTTCTGTGTTGACGATAAAATCGATAATTATTATATATATATCTGCATTTATGTCAAAACCTAGAGACTTTCAAACATCATGTCATTTATTAATATGTATTCGTGTCAAAATGACATATAAAGATCTTTTCCTATTCTATTTTGACTGGAAATGCTTCCAACACGCTCGCGTGTCGCGTGAAAAATAGGCGTCGGTCCTATTTCTAGCATGCACACGTTTTTGGCGTGGCTCGAGCCGTGCCTGAGACGTGCATGTCACGCAGGCAGTGTGCAAGCTCTAACCTGTTAACATGGGAGCCGAAATAAAAACGGAC
This sequence comes from Sander vitreus, assembly GCF_031162955.1. Lineage (NCBI taxonomy): Eukaryota > Metazoa > Chordata > Actinopteri > Perciformes > Percidae > Sander > Sander vitreus. The sequence continues at coordinate 23,120,442 of NC_135856.1, read as the reverse complement.
ACGCCACGCAGCTGACGCGCTCACGCCACGCACCCAGTGTGAAGCCGACCTTAGTTTTGTTCATGTCAGTCTTGTAAATATTTTGAGTGGGTATATCATTTATAGATTTGCAGTGCATGTGATACAATGCATCAGACATGAAAGTAAACATACAGTAGGTTTGGCTGTGTTACATAAGTACGTTATATCGTGCCTCATTTCCAGTGCATGGTTCGGCTCGAGTTGACTGAACTCACTGTTGTGTCAGCTACTTTTCTCTATTACGTCTCTATACGTAGCGTATGCCGTAGTTTTGTGGGCTGCCATTTTTTTAAATCTGGGTCAAGAGAATAAATAAATTGCAGGCGCTGTTGACGCAATCTTGACTATTTAAAAGTGACGATTCTTGTGACAGTCCTCTCTAAACAATCAGTGGTCTGCAGTGTTTTAACTCCACCTTGTAGTATCAACTCAGCTCGCTTGAAACCTCGACCATGCAGTGGAAATGCAGCATTACTTCTGGTAAACCATGTCAGCCTGTCTTTATTGGAAGCAAGGTTTTGGAAGTCAGTCTGTACAGTATGTGCTCTGCCTCACCGTATTCATGTAGTTATGAGTGTACACACACACACACACACACACACACACACACACACACACACACACTGTGACTTATGGTAGATATCTTGTAATTTGTGGCCCGCACCTGCTCCTTCCTGCTATCAAGCGTGCAGAATTGATGTCCTCATACAACTGAGGCTTACATTCATTTGTTTCAGAGCAGACTCCACATGCTCCACATGCTTGTAACTACAGAAACTGCAAGTTTGAAGCCACAAAAACATACCCTGATGCTGGCTGGACATTACAGAAGAAGAGAAATAAACTCAATTTAGCTTATGTAGCACACAAGGAAAAATGAATCAAATAGAATTATTAGAATAAATAGAATCATTTATTTTTGAACCATACTTATATGATATAGCTGTTTTTAATGTACATCTTGTCTTTAAACTTGTCAGTGGTAAAAATTTAAAGGAACATGCATTTTACATTTTGATTTAATCTAAGGTTTACAGAAGTGGATGAACTTTACAAGACACAATACTAGGCTTGACATTCAGTTGTGAAAAAAAAGTCAGCTCTTTCCATTCCTGTTTGCAACTGTTTTGCAACGGTCAAGATACAGGTACAGGACAGTAGCTTTTAAATGATTCAGACACACTCCTCTCTTTCCCTCCAGTAAATGGGGCCAGTGACATAGTTCTCAGTGACAAACCTATTACACATAACACTGTGACGTCTATAGTTGCCAATATTCCAACAAAGAGGAGAGGTCCAAAATTAAGGGAAGTGATACAGACTATAAGGTCATGTCCCCAATAGCCAGACTTTCAAGAGAAAGTCGTGTGAAGGATGATGAGTGTACTGATAGTACTGTGAATATATATGACTCAACTGACATAATTTATTCATATACAGTTACTCGTCATCCTCCACACAACTTCCTTTTCACAATATGTTACTATTATTTTTCAATTAGGTCTTTTGAATGATATCACACTCAGTATATCAGAGTCTGAAATGAAATGTAAGACCTGTACTGCAACATTTTGCCTTGGAGCAGGCAATACATCTCAGCCTGCCATTTTGTTGGCAATTAATCTCATTTTGTGATTCCCATTTGCTTAGTCTTGTAGCCTCGGGTAATCTATAACGTTCTCTTGTTTGGAGACTTCATTGATTCACAATGGACCAGAGAAGCTCTCCGGCTGACAGGAACCGTGTGTTTACTGATGATGCAGCGGCATTTGCCTTCACGGGACATTAGCATCTGTCCCAATGAGCAGTGCTGTGCACAGAACCGATGAGCTTTAGTTATAGACGTTTAGTTCTGAGAAAAACAGTGCTCGAGGCAACATTGCACACAGGGACACCTTGAAAACACGAGCAGAAGGAGAAGTAGAACATTGATGTTGAAGGTTAAGTGTTGGAAGTGAGTGGAGAATTTGACACAACATTCACATTTACATTTGGGGATTTGATAAAGTCTTGTCTGGAGCATTTTAAAATGAGTTTACAAATAAAATAACACGATTACAAACAACCAGGGTTAAGGAGGACTTGGGTAATGTAGTAGTGTAGGTAGTGTGGCCTGAGGGAGCTGACTCTGCACTTCAGCAAGCGTTTTGAAAATACTGACTGGAGAGTTTTCGCATCTCAAGCCACCCATGACTCCCAAACGGACATTGATTCATATGCCTCCTCCGTTCTTGATTGTATACACTCTCACATCAATAGCGTCCAGCACCTAACATCGTGGTGCACTGACAACAACCTGGCTCTCAACACCAATAAGACCAAAGAGCTCATTGTGGACTTTAGGAAGTCTGAAGCTGGCACACACATCCCCATCTTCATCAACGGGACTGAAGTTTCTGGGTGTTCACATCTCTGAGGACCTCTCCTGGACCCTCAACACCTCTACCCTGATCAAGAAGGCTCACCAGCATCTCTTCTTTCTGAGGAGACTCAAGAAGGTCCACCTGTCTCCTCAGATCCTGGTGAATTTCTACCGCTGCACCATCGAGAGCATCCTCACCAACTGTGTCACAGTCTGGTATGGCAATTGCTCTGCCCATGACCAGAAAGCACTGCAGAGGGTGGTGAAAACTGCCCAACGTATCATCGGTTCCTCACTCCCCTCCATCGAGGCCATCCAGGGCAAGTGATGCTTGCATAAGTGCACAGCATCATCAAAGACTCTTCTCACCCCAAACACAGACTATTCACCCCACTCCCGTCCGGGAGGCGTCTCAGGTCTCTCCGCACCCGCACCAGCAGGTTCAGAGGAAGCTTCTTTCCTGCGGCTGTCACCCAACTGAACTCTAACTCTGCATCCTGGTGATAATTAACCTACTATCCATATTTATTCAGTGTTTCTTACTATATATTCTGTTAATACAATGCATATATCTATATTATTCTTACTACTAGTGTAATGTCACTGCTACCACATTGCACATGTCCGTACATGTTGTTCATACATTGTTCATATTACATAGCCATATTTATTCTGCTCTTATTACACTGCAATATATTTATTGTCCTGCCTATGCACCACCTGTCTTTACTTTGTATATCACATTGCACTTTTCTTTTCTATTGCTTTTTTTTTGCACTTCTGGTTGGACGCAAACTGCATTCCGCTGTCTTTGTACTTGTACACTGCACAATGGCAATAAAGTTGAATCTAATCATCTAATCTAATATCCATAGTGTCCTGACAGTATTTACCTGGGGCTGAATTTATTAATAATCTCAGATTCACTCCAGGAAAAATACTCAGATCTCAGAGAAATGTTATTTATGAGCTCCCTACACTATTGAGAAGTTCTCATTTGAGAATGACGGACACAGAGTGTTTTATAACACACAGAACCATAACATTTTAATTAATAATACCATCATGTAGTGTTTTTCTGAGTGGTTCTGGTTCAATTTAATACAAGAAAAACAAACAAACCAAAACAATGAAGACAAGTTGATTTTAATCCAATGCTGCATCTTGCATTTTATCCAGGGAGTCTGTTCATTTTTTATTCATTGTACCTTTTTTTTATAAAATAATTTGCTTTGTGAACATGCCTTGGAGACTATAACATCTTAGACAATGCTTTGGCACAACTGTTGTACTCCTTGTTTCTGGTGCATCTGTGTGTCATGTGCAGCTGGGTCATTTGGCCACAACATCAAGGATCAGGATATGCATAACCCATTTTTTTTTTTTTTTTTTATCTTGTAATTTAAGTTCAACAAAAGCAACCAAAGTTGTGGCTTCCCAAAACATGTTCTTAATTTTCAGTTAAGTCTCAGTTTAGTTTACATGATCTTGTATCCTGGATAAATATGTTCGATAAATGAGAGCCCTGAACATTGATTGATCACTGAAAAGGGAGCAGTGCTAGTAAAGACACAGTTATGGAATCTTTACTGTTGTCTTCCAAGAATGATGCATGCACAACTTAAATCCATGCAAACACAATGCACATCATCCATCTAAGTTTCATCAAACCAAATGAAGCTCTCATGTCTTAGTGCCATTTTGAAAATGAAATAGAGCTGCTGCATGCATCATTCCCTCAAGTTTTGTTATATATAATTTGTGGTTTGCAGTATAACTGTATGAAAGATGGATGGACAAACCCCTCAACAATAATCGCTTTCCACACTGCCCCCTATCTTTAATATCAATCAATCAATTATCAATATTATCTTTGTCAGTATGGTTTACAATTAAAGAGCTATTCAAAAAGGGAGAAGGGAATTGTCACAGCCGATGGTTGGCTTTATAATCTATGGGTTGCTGATCAAGAATAATTTTTTATGGTTTGTCTGTTATAATATCAAGGGTTGGAACATTATAATGCAACAGATTGTATTTTAATTCACTCAATTCTCTCATCTCCATTATTGTCAGGTCTATCTTCCTTTGCATCACAATCCAATTACACAATTCCCCCGAGTTGCTCCTGACTAATAATGCCATTCTACTATTTGTGGCAACAAGTCACAGCCCACAATCAACACCTCTACATAATCACTGAAATGTAATTTTGTCTGACTAAAAAGAAAAATTGCTCTTTAACAAAATTGGCTGCCTTGGAATGCCCAGCTGAGCCCAGGACTTGTTAAACTGTTATCAATCTCCTGTTCCTCATTCCTACTACCTCTTTTAGCTGGAGGAGTGATTGCATGCAGCATTCGTCGCCCTAGGGAGGGAAAATGTGTTTCCCTGAATTGCCTGTGAGCCTGTCGGTGAGGAATCTCAGACCACCAGTGTGTTTTTCACTGGAATGAACCTTGTAACTGAGTGTGTGAGGTACTAGCCCATGAGAGCTGACAACCCCCTAACCTTGTCGCTGCTGTGGGACATAAAGTGGGGGGAAAGATACATCTCTTATATAATCCACCTCAGCCTGGGCCAGGTGCTGGTCATACCAAGGAGCACTCATTAGGCCGACTTTCTTATTATCCACAGAAAAGGGGAGTGAAAGAGGGTGAAGAAAAGAATTCCTAATTTTCCCAAATCCGCGGCTAATCCAGCGAGTCCCTGTTCCCTAATCCTCTCTATTCTCAATGCGAGAAGCATGGAAAGGATGGATACTGCTGGAGAGGCATTAGGGGAAGGAGAAGAAAACGTTGCTTTGCACTAAAAACTTATTTTGATACGAGCTCAGATGAGGGACAGCAGCTAAACAATGGTCACTTATTATCTTGAAGAGCTGCTGGCACTGCTGGATGACTATTTAAGATTATTAATGGCAGCAAAATGCCAAGGTCAAGCTGCTCACTTCGGCAACTAAATCTCCCACACTCCATTTAGGCTACATAATCTTGTATGCTTTATATCTGATTCAAGGGAGGGAATCACATTTGTATTCATTCATTCTATTATCTCACAGCAGTTGAATCATTTGTGCAAGTAAAATGATGTCAGTGGTAAATGAAAATCCAGAGATTAGCAGCATAATCTCTGTTGTAAATGTTATTTTGGTTTTAAGTGAAATGACTTGACAACTATTCAATGGGATGCCATTACATTCTGCACAGGCAATACTGTTCCCCTCAGGATGAATTGTAATTACTTTAGTGATCCTCTGAGTTTTTTATCTAATGCCACCATCAGGTCAAAATGTTTATTTGTCCAATACTTTGGTTTATTAGAAAATACCTGCAAAACAAATACAAGTCTTATCAGCTTCAGCTGTACTTTGTGTTTAGCTTGCTAACACACTAAACTAAGATAGTGAATAATCAAACTATATACCTACTTAACATCAGAATGTTAGCATTGTTGTTGTTAGCATGTTAGCTCAAAGCACTATTGTGCCTAATTCCAGCCTCACAGAGGTGCTAGCATGGTATAGCATTGTATTGTAATGTAAAAAGCTGCCTTCATCAGAGGCTGCTTATTTCCAAATTTCTTTGATAATTACTAGGCTTTCTGATGTATAAAATATCCATGTTTGAATGCTTAGTTGGGTAAACTATAAAAAATGGTTGTTTTTAGTGATTACACTGGGTTTAGGTTAAGAAAAGCAATTCATTGATAAAAGTGATATGAGGGCTGCTCTATTGATTTTGACTTTGCTCATAAGGTTGGGATTAACATCACAACTGGAATACAACATTGGCAAGTGACTTAAATATATTTTCTCTTTTCTCCTTTTTCTTGCACAGAAATTGACATTGAGCGCTGTGTTCGTGAATCCATCAACCTCTTCTGCTGGACTCCAAAGAGCGCTACATATCGACAGCATGCTCAGCCACCAAAGGCCGCTGGTGACAATGGCTTTGGGAAAGCAGCATACTACTCGTCTGACTACCAGGACATGGCCAAGACAGACCTGGTGAGTTTTACTCATCACACACACACACACACACACACACACACACACACACACACAATGAATGCTGCAGTCTCCTTTTCTTCATCCTTTGTTGCTGTTACTTTTTATGTTATTTGTTGATTTATGCTGTACCCTTTATACAGTACAAGGTATCTGAGGTAATGAGCTGTCTCTTTCAACACACTCAGACTATTCAAGGCCTCAACGAGACGAGAGAAACACAGGTTTCAATGAAAATATATGGTAGAGACAGAGTGAGTGAAGAAGGAGTTTTTACGGGAATTAAATTCGCCATGACCTATATGTCTGGTGATGTGCTGTAGAAAAATCTATATCTATGTCCTACAAGCCAGTTAATTGATAGGTCTGTAAATATGATTTACTGTTCATCTTTGATTTGTAAGTACACTCTAATCTTACATTTATTGTGTGTTTTTATTTTGTCATTTGTTGAATCAACAATTTCTCCATGTACATAGCTCACTCTTTATCTGCAAAACTAAGGATGACACAATTGATAATGTTTTACATTTAAACTTGGTCATTGATAATGGGGTAATGTTTTGGTAATTTTGAAGGTATTAAGAACGATGAAAGTATCTTGGTCATATTGTGGTTTAATTTTATGTCATGGAATACTAATTATGGGGGGAAACATCTCAAGGTAATAATGGGGCAGTAAATACAGGCTAACAATCTGCTCAAAATACATACATACAAAATACATTTTTTCTCAGGAACAATTTCATGTTAAATTAGGGTATTATTTGGATGAACAATAGGTAATAGTGGGGTAATAACAGGGTCATATGCTTTAGGGCTGAACAATAAATCGTTTTCAAATCGAAATCGCGATTCGAAAGAATAGGATTAGCTAATCGTGAAGACCGCGATTAATCGACAACAAACATTTTTTTTATTGCTCTTTTTATTATATTTACTGATTTTTCATAAGTTAAGTGCTGGGATATTACATATCACAGATTGTTAACAGAAATGTCCTATTTTCAGTGGATTTTTCATTTATTTTTTATTAATTTATTTAACATGCAATATGTAGATGCTGCTATTGAATTTAGGCATATCAGTAATTTCAGTTTACAGGAAAGTACTGACATTTTTTATTGGAATTGTTTTTTATTATTATAACTTTAGTTTTGTGATACATGTTCTGTGTTTGACTGTTCAATGTTCCATGGTTATTAAAAGAAAAACACTTATTGCTGGCAATTCATATTCTCATCCTTGCATAAGAATATAGAGCCGTTTTGATGGTGTCTCACGTGTATAATGCTCCATGTTTTATCTGTTAGACAATGAATATGGTAGCCTGGTTGACACCAGACCCTTCTCAGTTGTAACTGAGAGTGGGTCTGGGCAAGGTTCATTCACAGCTCATTTCCAAAGGGGCGTCACCAACGGACGCCGCTCAAATGCCTCTGGGCGCAATTGGATAGTCCTTCAACCAATCAGACCAACGATCCGGGTGACGTAGCAGCGACAGCGGCATCAACGAGTTGCTGCGCTTCGGTGGCCGTCATGTTGAATGTAAACAAAAAGCTGCTTGCCGTCGCTGCGCTATCGTCATTGTGTAAAGCCCGCCTCAACGGTTGTGATTGGTGCCTCGATTTGGAAAAATTGGAAATGGGTTTGAATGGGCTCTTGGCCAGACTGACTTGCAGAGCAAATCTCAAATTTGCCAGAAGTTCGTCAGGGTTTTCTCAGGCTATGAATATTGAACTTAAGCTAAAAATCGTTCAGCCCTAATAAGCTTGTTAATATTGGGGTAATTTTTATTCTAATACTCAAAAAGTAATCATAAACAATAATCAATAATTACCAAAAAAGAATGCTGAAATTCTATTATAATTTTAGTTTTAAGGTAATGCTGTCAAAATTCAATTTTAAATGCAGTGATCACTGGTTTGAATAAATATGAATATGAATCAATCAAATCAGCCTATAATTATCAGTAAACCACTAACTGGTCTAGTATGGTCTTTTTTATTTCTATTCAATAATAAATCTAGAGCATGTATTTTGTGTTTACATAGTCAGTATGAGCAATCTGTAAAACAAGGCTGCAGGATCTTTTCTTCATCTTATTCAGTGCCACCCATACAGACTGGTACTGTACACACGTGATGGCTGATTTATAAAAGGTGTATTAATGTGTATCATCAGCAGCTAATTTTAGGTTGTGAGATATTTTTTTAGCTTTCACACTTTTCTTTGTGAAATAATTCCCAAACTTGAATATCTTCAGGCAGTTGCCACCCATCCATTTCTTCTGCTCTGAGGTTATACATTCTTATATATAAATATATATAATAAATATATATATTTATTTTTTTATATATATATATATATATATATATTTATTTATATATATATATATATATATATATATATATAATCTGAGGGTATAAATTCTTGCTACTTACCCCCTCTTTCTGATTTGCACAAAAGAGTGACTCACATCACCCAACACCTGTTCTTTGCACTTATCAACACCTGATTGTAGAGCAGCACAGTGACTCCAGTAGGCATGTTGAGCTGTATTGATTTTTCATGTTAGAACGAGTTCCTCAGGAATTAAGTTAGTTTATTGCCCGATACAGTACATGACAACCTCCGTCTTTAATTCCCAAAGTGGCCAAATATTGATTTGTATTAAAATACATTCTCTTTACAAATACAAGCAGTCAAAATGTCTCAGCATAAATAAAGTAAAACTTTATTTATACAGTACTTTTTCAAATATGGTTACAAAATGCTTTGCAATAAAGAAAATACATTACATTAAATTAGATTCATTTGACAGATGCTTTTGTCCAAAGTAAAGTTCATTTAACTTCCCTAGCAGCAAGTGCGAGAAGCGCCAACGATTCTAAGACCATCCGTCATAAGATACAGATATACATGTCCAGATATATGTGCAATTGCAAAAATGTATTTTAAAAAAACAGCATAAAAGGTGTTCATGCTTAGTTCTGAGGAGTGTTTACTGATGTGATGCTGTCTTTCACATAGGGCTTTTGTCTTTGTTTAGTTTTTGTGGTGTGGCCCTGTTTGCGTTTTCACACCTGAATGCATCTTGTCCAGAATGCTCCCAAACACTCTTGTCAGCCCCTGTCGGCTGTGTGCCCAAGTGATTGCTGTAATCTCTCTGATTCAGCCGAAGCCGAATGAGAAATGGGTAGGTGGTGACATTGATCCATGGCCGCATCTACTGTATTTGCACCCCACCTCTTCCTCAGAAAACATTCAGGCAGGAGTACACTTTGGTGAAATGTCACTCTCGTCACTGGACTGACCACAGACACACACATACAGTACACACAACACTAATTGTACAGTGTGAGTGCAGAGAAGAAATCCAGAACTTAGCAATCTAAATGTTGATCTAGGAATTCTTTGCTTATTACACTTAATTTCGCATGTTGGCACAGTTTGAAGTGTCGACATGTGAAGACTTGAAGACTGCTAACAGTTTGTATAGTGTATGAAGTGCTGCAAGAGTAAAAGTGAAGACTGTGGTAAAATAAAATTAAAGTTTATGGTTATGGTATGGTCTGGTTTAGGGTTTAAGTCACATCTGACAACATGCAGTTTCTCTTCAGAAAATAGTGCCTCATGAAAAACCACAATCAGCATAAACTAACTTACTATCAGAGCATGTGAGCTATCTTTGAACAGCCAATGTTACTAGTTTGGTGCCATACAGTTCAGTATCTAATAGTATCTTCTGATAAAACCTTAGCATCAACTACTGTATGTTGCCATGTGTTCAATGTAGGTCCATCTTCAAAGATTTGCTCTTGTAGTGCGTGTCGACAACAGGACATCTTATTCAAATATTTTGTTTAGAATTCATGCAAACATAAAAAAAAAATTTTAAGAAAGAAAGTCTTGTAGTCCAGTGTTAATCTTACGATTGTGTCACTTTAAAAACAACAACATTGTAATCCAAATTAACATTTATTTTAAAATGTATTTACTGTTAACTCTTCTGGGCCAATCTGTGTTTTTGAATGACATAACAATGATGTTACAAGAGTGTGCTTGTGTCTATTTTTTTACTTAAGGCCTCAGCAGTCTGTGTTAGACAAATTGTATATCCTCCAAAGTTAAGTCTTTTTATTACCAAATTACCTCATTCTGTTTCCCCGGACATTGTTTCTGTGCTAAGATGTGGAGGGACAGCACCACACCAAGGGAATTTTGTAATAAAAAGGCTGTGACTTTGGAAGACATTCACTTGATTTGAATAACTCAGAGTGCTGAAGCCTCATATTAGCTTTAGCAAGGACTGTGAGTTACGGCCCTCATCCCTTTTTTCACTTTGAAATTGCTTTAAAAAGGGATCTCCTTAGGGCCAGTATGGACAATAGGAATGATTACATTCAGCAAAACCTGTTAATGTCAATATGCACACCTGACTATTGTTTTAGGACAGACTTACAGTATCCTACAGTAGAGCAGGAGGTTCTGTCAGCAGATTCTCAGATCTCGTAGTAAACAGACATTCATCTCACTGGACAGCTGCTGTCCGCTGCTTGGTCTGAGTGAGTGAATTGGAGAAAACAGGCTCTCCTTCTCCTTTCTCTCAGCCACTAATAAGACAATGTAAACATAGCAAAACAAATACAAAAGTGCTCTACACTTAATTAAATCGACTGTCTCATAAATTTTTTAAATTAATTTAGTTTGTCTCCAGTTAGTTTATCAAATTCGGTAGTCTCCCTCTTTCTGAAACTGTTTCTTGATAATGGCGTTTGCATGCAGATTTGTGCATGACTGTTAGCAAGTCAGTGACAATCCTCTGTGGCAGCCATAGTGTCGCAGAATTTGGGCAACTGTAATGTACTGTATGTAAAGAGGACGGTGATAGTATTGTCTAGAAAGTTATGCTTTACATTAGTAGCTTTGAGAAATTAAAATAAACCAAATGCGGTACAGTGCACAGGAGACTAGTGCCATTCGCCATGGATGAGCACGTGTTTTTATCACTATCATCTAACAGCTGGCAGAGCTCGTATTTCAATGATTGAGCGAATGAATGTCCACGAGTAAACAGGAATGGATCTTGCTTGCAGTTGTTCAGGACTTGTGCACCACATGTACCCATAAACATGTAAAACTGTGAGCGACTAGATTATTCCCAATTAAGTAGGGTTACATATTCCAGATTTGTTGTGAATGTGTAATACCGGCCTACTAAGTCTTCACTTACTAAGACTAAGACACAATCACACGGACAGCTCTATAATGTACAGTATATGATGCAATCTAATACTAAATCTCTGCAATAAATTGTAGCATTTGGAAGCTTATTATATAAAGTTTTGTTGACAATATGACATGTTTCAACCATTAGAAACATTTCTCAATATAACACACATTATACAAATGGCCCTAGAGTTTACTGAATGCATCTCACATTGACTTGTTGTCAAAAGAAACATATATGATTTATAATAATATATATATTAGAAACCTATAAGCTTCACAAAGATTTTATTTCTCGGCCTTTCATCTTTTTACAAAAAACGCCCTGCAACTTAAGAAAACACATGCAAATTGACAAAAACACAAGCAAATTAAGAAAACAACTTCATTAATTTGACAACACGTGCAGCATTCAGCAAACGCTCTGCAAATACACACAACACAACCAAATACATAAACTCGCTGCAAATATAGAAATGATGCAAAAAGAAAAGCACACAAACCCCGAAAACAAATGCAACAAAAAAATGCTGCATCCAGATTACACAACGGAAGTTCTCCAGGCTTCTAGAGGGAGCAGCTAAGTGGAACAGCTTGATTTTCAACCCCACGGGGAGGGAGGGAGGGGGGGGAGGAGAGAGAGAGAGAGAGAGAGAGAGAGAGAGAGAGAGAGAGAATGTTGCACATGTGTTGTCAAATTAATGAAGATGTTTTCTTAATTTGCTTGTGTTTTGTCTATTTGCATGTGTTTTCTTAAGTTGCAGGGCGTTTGCCCCTTTCGGCCACTGTAGTAATTGCCTTCATTTGGAATACTTCTAAGATCTGTGTGAGTCTTCACTGTTAGCTCACCTGTTCTGTTTCGGTTTGAGCCTCACCTGGCGTTTTCACTGGCCGTCGATGCTGCCTAAGTCCTCATCCACAATGTGGGCCGGTAGGACATACATCTTGTTTGTCTGTGCCTGGCTCTTTCTACTGTCTGTTCACTTGCTAGTGACAGGTTTGCTTTAGTACTCTGCCATTGACCTGCTCTGGCTGCGCTGTCACCTTCACCTCCACCTTCACCCGGATATATCCTTCCAGCCCCGTCAGAGATACATCCACCGAGGGTCCCGCCGGAAATTCCACCACAACAGCTCAACAGCAATAAAGTCCATCTGGTCCAGCTCTCGTCACCCTCATTTACAGTGAAACTCACTCTCTCCATCTCTAAAATACCACGCCTTATTTCATTTTGGAATATAAAGAATATCAACCCACTCCTCAATATCCACTCCTCCTGCCTCCCTGACACTCACAATCTATCCACCCCCAATGATCTGGTCTCTCATTACAACACTGGACTCCATAATATTCTTAATTCCCTTACTCCGTTAAAAACCAGATCTATTTCTTTTTCCTTCTCAGCCCCTTGATTCACCCCCCATCTTCGTCTCATGAAAGCCAAAGGCCGGCAACTTGAATGTCTTCATAGAAAAAAAAAAAAAAAAAACTGGTCTCACTAGTCACAAAGCAATGTACAATAACCACATCTTACGTTATAAGGACTCCATTGCTAGCACCAAAACCCACTACTACTCCAGTATAATCACTGCCAATAAAGGAAACACCAAGTCACTGTTTTCCCTACTTAACAATATCACCCAACCCCAGGACTTTCTCCCCCCCTCACTTGTATGCAACCTCCTTCTGCAACTCCATTATGTCCTTTTTCACTGAAAAAATCAAGAACATCCACCAGCACCTTGGATCAATCCCTCACCTCAGCATCTCAGCTGACTTTCACCATCCTATATCCAATCTAACCTGTATGAACAGTTCCAGTCTGGTTTCCGCCCACTCCATAGCACTGAAACAGCACTTATCAAAATCACCAATGACCTCCTTATGGCAGCTGATTCTGAACTCCTCACCATCCTCATCCTCCTCGACCTGAGTGCAGCCTTTGATACCATCTGTCACACCACCCTCCTCAACAGGCTATCTTCCATCGGCATCACCCACACTCCGTTAGACTGGTTCACATCTTACCAGTCTGGCCGCAATCAGTTCATTCAACTCAAGTCTTTTAAATCCATTCCCTCCTCCGTCACTTCAGGTGTACCCCAGGGCTCTGTCCTGGGGCCCCTACTCTTCATAATTTATCTCCTTTCCCTCGGCAATATCTTCCGCAAATTTAACATTCACTTGCACTGTTATGCTGATGACACCCAGCTCTGCCTCTCCACCAAATCCTCGTCCACTCTCCCGCCACCTCCCTTACTGATTGCATCTCTGAAATTAAAACCTGTTTCACCCAAAACTTCCTCAAATTAAACAGTAATAAAACTAAGGTTCTCCTCATTGGCACCAAATCCACTATATCTAAAACCGACAGTTTTTCTCTCACTATTGATAACTCCTCCGTTTCACCCTCCCCCCAGGTTGCCAGCACACTATCCTTTCAACCCCACATCAATAACATTACCCGGTCTGCCTACTTCCACCTACGAAACATCAATTGCCTCAGCTCCTCCCTTACCCCCCACACTGCCGCCATCCTTGTCCACAGTCTCGTGACTTCCCATCTGGATTACTGTAACTCTCTCTTCTTCTGCCTCCCTCACAAATCCCTCCATAAACCTTAACTGGTCCAGAATTCAGCTGCCCGCATCATAACTTGAACCCCCTCCATCCACCACATCACTCCTGTCCTCCAACAGCTCCACTGGCTCCCGGTCCAGTTCCGTATCCAATTCAGAGTCCTCCTGTTTACATTCAAGGCCATCCACAACCTCGCCCCCCCATATTTGTCTGATCTCCTCCAGCGTCCCACTCCCTCAGATCCTCTTCCCCCATACACCTGTCTGTCCCCTCCGCCCATCTCGCCACCATGGGGAGCAGAGCATTCAGTCGCTCTGCTCCCCGTCTCTGGAATTCATTACCACCCCAACTTAGAAACATCGATTCATTCCCCCATTTCAAATTGCAACTCAAAAGACAAAACAAAACTGCCTATTCCACTTGATGTCAATTGCTCTGCCTCTTTCTGTTGTTGTTGTTGTTGTTGTTGTTATTGTTGTTGTATTCTTAATTTTTTCCTGTTTTTAAATGTCTTATGTATCCCTGTACGGTGTCTTTGAGTGCTGAGAAAGGCGGCTTTAAATAAAACATATTATTATTATTACTACTGATTTATGCACACACACATGAAAACAGCCTTGCTCCTATTAATACCTTGGAGTACACCTCGACGACAGGCTAGGGTGGGCGGGAAACACAGAGGCCCTCTACAAGAAAGGCTCAGAGGCGTCAATGTTTTGGAACAGGATGCTTATTCTACCAGTCCGTGGTGGGTTAGCGCAATCTTCTATACTGCTGTGTGCTGGGGACAGAGCATGAGGGCGAGAGATGCTAACAAGCTAGTTAGGAAGGCCAGCTCAGTGATGGGAGGAGGACTTGAGCTGGACCCTCTGGAAGTGATGACAGAGAAGAGGATGCTGTCCAAGTTGGTTAGCATCCCGAACAACGTCCCCCAGCCCCTCCATGGCATGCTAGTTGAGAAGAGGAGCTTCTTCAGCCAAAGAGTCTTACCCCCAAGGTGTTCCACCAAGTGGCACAGGAGGTCATTCCTACCAGTAGCCATCAAACGTTTTAACTCATCCACACTATGTCGCAGAATGGACATCAGTGGACTGGGAGGCTGCTTAGGTCCTTCTGGACTCACTTACTGTAACTGGACTCACTATTACATTCTTTGAGTCTCGCATTGCCAGACCTTTCTCCAAAGCGCTGCAGAGGAGGGTCTGGCTAGCCTACACAGCATTCCCGGATGAGTGAAAAACGAGCTTTGGTTTATTGGCATTTCTTCAAACCAATCACAATCGACCTGGGCAGCGCTAAGTGCCAGACGGAGCCACAGTGCCACTGCAAAATAGCCTCAGGAAGGAACTTGTTTTGGTGGAACGTGTACGTTCAAAAGTTGTCGTGCAACAGAAAACTCAGATTGGACAGACAGTCTAGCTAGCTGTCTGGATTTCCTCTGCAGAGATCTGAGGAGCAGTTAACCATAGTCCTCATTAATCGACCGGAAGGACATCTGGCGGAATTTCCGGCAGCACCGGAGCAATCCCGGAAGTGGATGTCATGGATATACAGGTGCTGGCCATATAATTAGAATATCATGAACAAGTTGATTTATTTCAGTAATTCCATTCAAAAAGTGAAACTTGTATAATGTATACATTCATTCCACACAGACTGATATTTCAAGTGTTTATTTCTTTTAATTTTGATGATTATAACTGACAACTGATGAAAACCCCAAATTCAGTATCTCAGAAAATTAGAATATTGTGACAAGGTTCAATATTGAAGACACCTGGTGCCACACTCTAATCAGCTAATTAACTCAAAACCCCTGCAAAGGCCTTTAAATGGTCTCTCAGTCTAGTTCTGTAGGCTACACAATCATGGGGAAGACTGCTGACTTGACAGCTGTCCAAAAAGACGACCATTGACACCTTGCACAAGGAGGGCAAGACACAAAAGGTCATTGCTAAAGAGGCTGGCTGTTCACAGAGCTCTGTGTCCAAGCACATTAATAGAGAGGTGAAGGAAAAAGATGTGGTAGAAAAAAAGTGTACAAGCAATAGGGATAACCGCACCCTGGAGAGGATTGTGAAACAAAACCCATTAAAAAATGTGGGGGAGATTCACAAAGAGTGGACTGCAGCTGGAGTCAGTGCTTCAAGAACCACCACGCACAGACGTATGCAAGACATGGGTTTCAGCTGTCGCATTCCTTGTGTCAAGCCACTCCTGAACAAGACACAGCGTCAGAAGCGTCTCGCCTGGGCTAAAGATAAAAAGGACTGGACTGCTGCTGAGTGGTCCAAAGTTCTGTTCTCTGATGAAAGTACATTTTAGTACAGTCTAGTCTAGAGTCTAGAGGAAGAGAGGAGAGGCACAGAATCCACGTTGCTTGAAGTCCAGTGTAAAGTTTCCGCAGTCAGTGATGGTTTGGGGTGCCATGTCATCTGCTGGTGTTGGTCCACTGTGTTTTCTGAGGTCCAGGGTCAATGCAGCCGTCTACCAGGAAGTTTTAGAGCACTTCATGCTTCCTGCTGCTAACCAACTTTATGGAGATGCAGATTTCATTTTCCAACAGGACTTGGCACCTGCACACAGTGCCAAAGCTACCAGTACCTGGTTTAAGGACCATGGTATCCCTTTTCTTAATTGGCCAACAAACTCGCCTGACCTTAACCCTATAGAAAATCTATGGGGTATTGTGAAGAGGAAGATGCGATACGCCAGACCCAACAATGCAGAAGAGCTGAAGGCCACTATCAGAGCAACCTGGGCTCTCATAACACCTGAGCAGTGCCACAGACTGATCGACTCCATGCCACGCCGCATTGCTGCAGTAATTCAGGCAAAAGGAGCCCCAACTAAGTATTGAGTGCTGTACATGCTCATACTTTTCATGTTCATACTTTTCAGTTGGCCAACATTTCTAAAAAATCCTTTTTTTGTATTGGTCTTAAGTAATATTCTAATTTTCTGAGATACTGAATTTGGGGTTTTCATTAGTTGTCAGTTCTAATCATCAAAATTAAAAGAAATGAACACTTGAAATATATTAGTCTGTGTGGAATGAATGTATACATTATACAAGTTTCACTTTTTGAATGGAATTACTGAAATTAATCAACTTTTTCATGATATTCTAATTCTATGACCAGCACCTGTAGACTACATTCTCTGTAACTCTAGCAAAGTACAATAGGCCTAAATCTTTTCTACATTTGTGCATTTTGTGTGCATCCTGTCTGCACAATGTATGCATGCACATGTTCAAAGGGCATGCTTTTTTTTTTTACTTTTTAATTGAACTTATATTAGTACTTTGTTTTGGTATTTGATTCCTTTGCACTATTCTTTGTTCAATGTGGTTTCATTCATGGACTGCTGCTGTGACATGAATCTCTCTTCGGGGATAAATAAAGTATCTACATGCTCCACTGCTCCAGTGATTAAATGGTGTGCGATAGTCAACAGGATTTTCCGTAATCGTTGCTCATCACAGCGAAAAGCCCTGCCAGCTCAGGAAGACCCAGCTGAACACACACATACTGTATCTGGTCCAAAACCAAAACATTGTTTCACTTTGGATGGAGAGATTGATGCATATATTTTACTTGTTGAAGTAATACTACCCGAGTAAGAGTTACATTTGAAATGAATACTCTCCACTTGCTTCCCAGTAGAAGGGTTTTAGTGCTATCTGGGAAGCTTATGTTTTTTTGAGGGGAGCTCAGCTGTCCTGGTTCCCATGTAATTTAGCCATGATCTTCTCATCTCTGGGTTTGTGCAGCACAATGTAAAACAACGCTAAAAAGCAGTAAGTTCATGCTGGCATCCTTAATGTTTGTGTATGTAGGCCCATCTACAGATCTGCAGATACTGTTTGTTCTGCTGCTGGAGAGTGCATCGACGTGCAGGAAATGACAAATTCCAGCTTGCATGTTTTTACAGTGACAGTATGTAAAACATTCGTATGTGAAGGTGTCAAATTAAAAATGTATTCAACTTACTTACCATCTACCTGGTCATTTTGTCTATCACTGGAGCATGTTAATTGATCTCTGTGGTTAAACAAATATTAAACCTAGATGCACACTGTTTTCTTTCAGCCTTCTTTGTACAGTAGTTAGAGCTTAAATGCACTGAAGTTTTGTGTTCTCAACAACTTGCTGCTCACATTTTGCTCAAATTTCAACTTTTTTTAAATAAACGCCATCTGATCTCTCAAAATGTTTGAGATCTACGATGCAACAAAAAAGAAATCCTTTTGCTGTATCTTTTACATAATTTGAAATAGTTATGTATATTTGCTGTAAGCTATAGTTAATTTGTTGAAAAAGATGTAGAGGTGGCCGGGTCGGTTCAGTGGGTAGAGTAGGTGCACATATACTGGTAGGTTTATGCCTCGACGCATAGGTCCAGGGTGAGAATCCGATCTCTGACGATTTCCTGCATGTCTTCCCCCTCTGTCTCCTCTTTCTCACCTAGCTGTCTTGTCAAAAATTAAAGGCGGAAAAGCCAAAAAAATTATCTTTAAAAAAAAAAAGATGTAGAGAACCCAACAGAGAGCACACCGCTACACGTTGAGGCAAGATGCATCACTACAATTTACTGGTGGAAACCTTGATATTGTAATGTGTTTCTAATATCAGAAATATAACATCTTTCATTAAAATGCTGTTTAATATTCTACCAAAACAAAGTATCAAAACGTACTATAGAACTTATTCAAAACATAACTTAAGTGATAGGTTCAACAAAAACTTAACATTATATGTATGGTTAGTATTTATTGCAGGGCTGGTTTTGCATCAAATAGATACAGGTGTTTCTATTTTTCTGTTAACTCACTTTACATTTGTAAAAGATGAGTGACTTTCATTGCAACAAACCAAATTGTTAGCCATGGCAGTTAGACATCATGAATATGTAGATCCTAGCTCTGCTTCTGCAATGCACCTCTCCTCAAATCTCTTCCTTTTTCCCATTCTGACTCTGTGTTGATGCAGCAGAGTAATGCTGCACCCTTTTATTCATACAAATTATTACTATAGAGAATTGAGACAGAGATTTGGCTATAGTCACAGTTCAAATCAGATACCTATTGAAATAATCAGGCTATGAATATGTATTAGAATCAGAAATAAAAACCCAATTGTTTGAGAAAATTTTAAATATGAAATGTAACTACAGTAGGTGTAGCCCTTGTCAGGGTGATCAAAAAACACTGTAATACTACTTGTATTTAAAGTGGCCATATTATGCTCATTTTCAGGTTCATAATTGTATTTTGAGGTTGTACCAAAATAGGTATCAATGGTTTAATTTTCAAAAAACACCATATTTTTGTTGTACTGCACATTGCTGCAGCTCCTCTTTTCACCCTGTGTTCAGGTCTCTGTTTTTGCTACAGAGTGAGACCTCACACTGCTGTAACATCTTTGTTGGCAGTCACACATGCGCAGTAGCTAGGTAAGATCGCATCCTCTAGCTAGCTGTTTGTTTCTACAACTTCAGAAGTACAAGGCAGGATTAGCCGGGAGACTTCTTCTAAACGAGGGCACACTTCCAACTTTGTGTGGAATACCTGCAGAATAGGGACATGTAAGTAGTTCTTTTGTAGATTATGGTGAACTAGTGTATGTTGTAGCAGTGTTTTGCCATTCAGGACGAGCTAGCATGCTAACACTAACGAGTTTTGGTTAGTGACGTAAAAAGCCCTGCTGATTTTGAACAGCTCACCCGGAGAAACCTGTATCTCACTCAAAACAGCATGGATGTTTTTTTTTCCAAGTTTGTATGTGTGTGGAAGCACCAGAGACACAAAATAACACCCTGAATCCCAGAAAAAGTGTTTTTTTTCATAATATGGGCACTTTAAGGTAGGCCTACTTGCTGAGGTGGACAGTGCACAGAATTGTTTATTAAATCCTGGACTCACAGATGTTACTGACTTATTCGCTGTTGGGTGGACAGATTGTTCAGCTAGCCAATGGATTTAACTGCTTTCAAACATTTTATTTAATGTGTGGCGGAGTTTTGGCACTTACCATACTCGACATGCAGTTAGCCTGTCTCTGCTCTGTAAATGGCTTTCACACAGTGTGCTAAAATTCATAGATAATGCTATTCGTATTTCTCCCCTATTTGATTTGCATATGAATGAATATACTAAGTGCCAGACTGCTTAATGACCACAATACATTTGTTTGTTGTTTTTTTTTAAAAGGAAAAAACTGTCACCATCCTCATTTCTTTTCACATTTTATGCTTAAAATGATTTCAGGGAATCTGGGAATTATAGCAGTATTACACTTGCTCACCATTGCAGAGACCAGGGTTCAGTCCCCTGCAGCCATGCCTCTGTGCTTTAACGAACCCATTTGGCAGCGCACGTGGAAACTGGCAAAGGACCATGTTCTGGTCACTGCTGCTCTCTGAGCTGTTATAGCTATATATGTTTTTATGGTAATACAGCATTCTATTTTCCTGGTTTTAAGGTAACAATAATATCCAACCTGCCACTACTCTTTCTGTCTCTTTTGTGTCCATTTACAATAATTACTAATACAAATTATTCAAATTACATTCACAGATTCTCTGAAAGCCTACACTTCACTTTTCTCTCTCTTCGTCTAATCTCCTGTTACTTCCTTTCCTGTAGTCTCGGGAGCCTCTGGCGCTGTGTGACCTGAAAGCAGAAGTATCCCCGAGGATCTCGGCCGAGGACTTAATCGACCTCTGTGAGCTGTCGTTGGCTGGGCCCACCAAAAGGACCAAAGCCGGCAGGCCAAAAATCATTGCTGTCGACATCCGCAGTGTAGAGGAGTATCCTTACCAATTCTCTGTAGCTAGGAAATTTACCTGCCAGTCCCATAAAAGTCTCTATAATGGTGGCATTTTAACATTCAGATACATTGCACAATCTTTCTCTGCTGAGGCACATCAGGAAGCCGTGCACACAGACTTGATGTTGTTTGAACAATCTTGGATTGTGTCCAACAAAGCAAAGACAACACATGTAAGATAAGGTTGTTTTGAGCAGAATTTACTTCAGCAAACCTGCTCCAACTTAAACCTTTCTGTTACTTTGCTCTATAAATCTTGCATTCTACACTTTAACCTATGGAAGCCCTGAGATGCAAGTGAGGAAAAAAATTCAGGTGATCCATGATCTAAACTCTTTTTCTCCTATGTTTATACTTATACTTCAGAACAGGTGGAAAAACGGTTTGGTTTGGTGGACTTTGGTACACTGGAAGGCTAAGTAAAAAGCTGGCTGTCAGGGTGGACGGAGAAGGAGATGCAACATTCATAGTGTTGCACTCCGTTGTACACATTACAAGTGACAGAAAAAAGTTTGTGTAAGAAATTAAAAAAGAGAGCTGAAGAGAAAAGACAGCATCTTTACCAATCTTTTTTGTAGCTCTGCACAAATTTACAATATAATTTGCTTTTGCATATGGGTAGTTTTAATTTATTACTAGGAATATAGTGGCCCAGAAAACCCTGCCTGTAGAAAATGCAAAGGACCCGAAGGAGTAATTCTCACCCTACAGATCAGTGGAATGGTAATTGTGTAAAGGGGGTTAAAGAGCTATTTATCAATAAGGATTAGTTGATAGAGCAAGGATTTTGAAATGGCAAGTCCTTTTAGCCAATGGAGCCTCCTGATAGCTGGAGGCTCCTCAGGCTAACCCACATGAACAAAAGGGATTTGACAACTTTCACAGGATTTAGTAACCCTTTGTCACCTTTATTGTGATCTTAGGCAAAGCTCTGTTGTGGGTGTCTGCAGTCACAAAAAGTGGATTATATTAAGACCTCTGTGGGGTTAATCAGGACAATCTCGATTTAGATGTCTAGGTACCTGGTGGTTTTTCTCTGCTGTAAAACAACTGGCATGTGCTTCTTGTAATTCAAAGGTTTAATGTACTACAATGGAATTTGTCAGCTCGTGGATTATACACTGCATTATGTAACATACTGACTCTATATGTTCTTGTGGCAGCTGATATGATTTAGTGAACATAGTCATTTGAGCGAGAAAGAAGCACCACTTGTCTTAAGATATGTAGTAATAATGTCAATACACCAACCTCATTTTTCTCAAGAGTTATTATTCCATTACATACCACTCTGGGGTTGTTCACTGTCCCTGTGCTGATACTTTGTTTTTCCAGAAAATCCCTCACTAAGACCCACTCTTTTCTTTTCTCATATCTCTTATTCGTCCTGCTCCTTCCCTCCCTTCAGTTAAGAGAAAGTTTTTTCCGCACAGCTATCTTGAAGCTTTTCTTACATATTTTTTGTATTGGACGTCGGCCTGATAAGCAGTATAAGAAGTTCTCTAATTAGGGTATAATTTAATCAATCAATCAATTAAACTTTATTTATAGAGCACTTTTCATACATGTAAAATGTAGCACAAAGTGCTTTACAGTTAAAAGCAATTGACCCCCCATCCCCCATCACATAAATGCATCCCCAGACACCCACAGACACACACACACACCGCCAAAATCCACACACACCATCTCATACACAATAAAACTAACATGTGACTGAGCACGGAAAAGCTAAGTTAAAAAGATGGGTCTTGAGCCTGCTCTTAAAAATCTGAACATTCTCTTCAGCCCTGAGGCCCTCCGGCAGGCTGTTCCACAGATGGGGGCCGTAGTACTGGAACGACACCTCTCTGTGAGTATGTGTCCAAACCGTGGGAATAATCAAAAGGCCAGTACTGGAGGACCTCAGGGTCCGCGAAGGCTCATAGGGTAAAAGCAGTTCCAAAAGATAAGAAGGCCCAAGACCATTAAGAGATTTAAAAACCAGTAAAAGAACTATAAAATCGATCCTGAAACACACGGGGAGCCAATGCACTGATTTTAAAACCGGCGTAATGTGTGCCTGCCTTCTGGTCCTCGTCAGCACACGAGTGGCTGAGTTCTGTAACAGCTGGAGAGGGGAGATACTCTTTTTGGGGAGACCAGAAAGCAGGGCATTACAGTAGTCAATGCGACTGGTGACAAAAGCATGCATCAGCGTCTCCGTGTTGGCCCGAGAGAGAATAGGGCGGACTCTGCTATATTTTTGAGGTGATAAAAACCTATTTTAGTTGTGTATTTAATATGTGGGATAAACCCAAGCTCAGAGTCAAAAATGACGCCCAGGTTTTTCACTTGTGATGACGGATTTAAGGAAAATTCCAGCAGTTTGGTTTGGGGTTTCTTTCTCTGAACCTCAGGACCGATGATCAAAACTGACTTGATATTGTTTAATACTGTCTATTGTATCCATGTTGCCCAAGGATATTATCGTTACTTATAACTGTATGGAGAAAAACAAAACAAGATTCACCTCTTTCTTTGGCCTTGGTCCCAGGCAGGTGCCGTACCTGTTTAAAGCTGTGCTCCTTAACCTCACCACCTCCAGCTTCAGCAGAGGCCACATTTCAGGCAGCATCAACATTCCCTTCAGCACAGCGTTCAGCCCTGATGGTGAGCTGGTGCAGTGTCCTACATCAGGAATCCTCCAGAACTACAGAGGACGTGTCATTGTGATCATTAGCCACCCCATGAAAAGTGCTGCTATGGTGAGAAAGCACACATACACACACCAGACTGATACAAAACACAGGACTTTCACCAAAGCGAGCCAGGATCGCGTCCCGCGTGTGGTGTTTATCAACCGTTAAAATAAAGCCTTCTCCAATGTTCTTTTCCTAAACCCAACCGTTTATTGTTTTCCTAAGCGTGTGAAGTCAGTCACCATCGTGTTTTTGTCGTTTTTTTGTGTTACTAAAGCCTTTCCCAATGTTCTTTCCCTTTTTACACGCGTGTGACATTGTTCTTGCAATAGCACGGCACTTACTCGCAATAACGCCAAGTGGTGTGTATGTTTACATCCGCTGTATACAGCGTAGACATACACGCGGATAGCTCAAAATGCGTACAGATGACACGCCATTTGGCTTTAGGAAAATGGCGTGTATGTTTACGCAAAGTCACGATGCCACGTTGCGCACGCACACACACACACACACACACACACAGTTTTATTTTGCCAGGAATTTCTAAAGCAGTGTTGGTTTAGGAATCATCCTGATCCTTTCACAACATTTCAACATTTTCATGTGAAATTACTCACCAACACTATCACAACTCAGTGTTTCACAATCCACACGTACCATAATTACCAAGACAACTATTCCACTTTCACCATCAACACCCAGTAGCTTTCACCAATGTTTTTAGTAATATATTTTCTGTTTTTGAAATTATTTTACAACAATGAATTTTTCCGGTCACAAGACACAAACAGGAGAGACAGGATTTTATAGTTAGCGCCACCAAGGAGGTCATGTTTTCGGCTCGGTTTGTCTGTTTGTTTGTTTGTCAGCAGGATTACAAAAAAACTTCTTGCCCCGATTTTCATAAAACTTGGGTCAAGGAAAAACCTAAAACTTTTGTTAACATTGCTGTACAGGGCATTTTTGCTGCATTCATATGGTGTCAGAATAATCTGAAAAATAAGGTTCTAACCAGGAAAATTCACACTGCATTAACATTGTGAGATAGGACATGCCTTGGCAGATGTCTGTGCTCTCTGAGTAGTTATACAGTGTTATCAGTTGGACTTTTTATATTCATTACCTGGAAACACACCTTGATGTATGACTATCCTCATTGAGACCATAGGATGTAAATGAGACAGATGGGCTATCAGCCACAGACAGGAAACAACAAAACAATGAAACCGTATCAGTGAGTAAAGTTGAAGGCCAGAAGGAACAATAAAGATTTACATAGGAGATTAGGTTTTTGGTTTGATTCTCCTCTTCTCAGTACATTTTTATCAGTTGTGCTTGTTTAACGGCGGGAAAAAAGGGTCTGTGCGCCTGGCGCATGGTTCAAACACACACACTGTTTCATTTTCCCACGTTTCCCGATTAAACGGACAGTATGCAGAGTTATAATGGACCGGGTGTTGTGTGTAGAGGTGTGTGGGGTTATTTTGCAGAAGCCTGGTGTCATTTGAATGTAATTTAATGAAGGTTAACACAGTGGGTGTCCATGCATAATGGCACTGCGCTTTAGTGCCGCACTTCTCAAATCAAAGGCTGCAGATTTATTTAAATATCTGTCCTGATGCCTTCAGACAGCTGCAGGGATTTAAAGGCAGGGTTGGTAATGAAGCTAGCAAGATTTGAAAATGGCATCTCCTCAGGGCTCTGACCCACACACACAGACGTGCACGAGCACCGCTGCTTCAGAGTAGAGCGCAGAAAGTACCGCAATTTTACTTCATGTCTCATTCACCGCAAAGAAAACACCTTATATTATAATACCGAATGTTTAAAACAGACATGACTCCTGTTAGCAATGCAGCGACAACGCGCATTAGGCTTGTACCAGGGCGGGGTACAGTAAGCGCAGTGGGGCAAGGAGGCATTTCATTGGTTCTTTCCAAGTGGACGGCGAGGCAGTGATTGGTAGGCATTTTTACAGGATTACAGCAGCTACAGAAGACGGATCTTTTTCACTCCTTTTTTATAGCCCATAAGTTATTTATTGCTGTCTGAGTGTAAAGACCATTTCAAACTATATATAAAAAAAGTGTATATTGGAAATAGTTACCAACCCTGCCTTTACTGAACTGCAGGAGAAGCTTTTCATACAGTCTAAAGCAGCTAATTTAAACCCATCTATTGGCTGGAGAGTGTTTAAGTAAAATAGTAATTAAAATAATTAGTGTTTAATTAAAATAGTAGTAAAAATAGTCAAATAGTAGTTTTTTTAGATTTATTGCCTTATTTCTTCGCTCTGCGCTCAGAATCAAAATACCACACAGACGGGCAAAATAAATCTCTAGTTCAGGAAAAAAAACAAGCTGTGCGCTGCTTGCACTGGTTGTTGCACCACTGTTAAAATAGGGTCCCTTGTCTTGTTATCATAAAACATAAATGCGAAAACACTAATCCCCCATATTCAGACCTCTGTCTTGTCAAATCCACAGCAGTCTGGGGAAAACCCTGGAAATCCTGAGATAGCCATACATCTTTGTGCATTTGAAAAGACTTGCCTAAGGAAACGGCTACTTTGGTTGAGTTTTGGTTGGGTTATACAGTAGATGTCTATAGGTCTAATGTACAGTATGGTAAAAACCTGTTTCTTTGCCTCTTTTCTAAAAGACACTAGAACCTTAGCCAAGACTGAAACTGTATTTTACATAAATCATTGTCTCTGACATTTCAGTGCACAGAAATAACTTTGCTCGCTTCAGCGTAACAGAACTGAGAACTATATTGATCATTATAAATTCTCCTTTTGTGCTCTCTTTGGAATAAATTAGCCAAACTTAAATTTTAAAACTCAGCAGGGATACTGCTTCAGGCAATATCCCAATTTAGAAAAGATGTCCTCCTTCCATATGTTGGAAAGTAAGGGAGGAAAATAAGTAGTTCTCCTTAATTGAAGAGACAGTCCTGCATTGTTAGGGAGCAGCAGTAATATATCAGTTTCCAACCTGATTGCAAGAACTCAGAGAAAAAAAAGAAAGAAAAAATAAGTTACAAAGTGTTGGAAGAATTTATCTGCAGAGAGACTGGAGTGTAAATAAAGCGGTTTGTGAACTGTATGTAATCAGCACGGGACCATAGCTCTATTTGTGCAGTAATCATCACGTGCTTTAAGTTGAAGCATAAGTAAGAAATCATGTTTGTTACACATAATGTTTGATGATTGATCATCATCTTCATCATCACAGTGTGATGACTATTCACCCCCACCGCATTTAGACCAACCCCACACTTGAAATTCCACATCTGAGTTTCATGATAAACCTCAGTAATTCATCAGACCTTTCAGTGGTGCAGGTCACAGAATTAAAGGTCGATAAAAGGACTCAATTGTGCTTAAATGCCATCCACATCTCTGTGCACCGCACCAGTGGCATTATCGTTAACTCTGGGGCAAAGCAATGAGTCCACTCACCGTGCGCTAAGGCTTTACTGTACCCCTTTAACATTGAAATCCTATTGCTATTCAGAAGTAAGCCTGATTCTTAATGCTCAGTTTTTATGACATTTCAGCTGATTGAATCTGAAATTATTAAATTGTACTTCAAAACTCAGTGTGAGCAGCAACGTAGGCAGACAAAAGTTTTTATTGCTTTGTGATAGACACATGAATTATTCAATACAGTTGTATTAAAGTACTTCTAAAGATTATTTTTGCACAAAAGTTGTTGCTGGTTTTCACTCCTTATGTTAGAGCTCTAATCAGCCCAAATAACTGAAAACTCTTGAGGGTGAGCAGGGACTTTAAGGTTAATCTTACACATTGTGGATGTTTTGTTATTTTGTTGTTTTGTCTTTACATAAAGGGATTTACAGTTTTGCACATTGCTCATCTGTAAAGCTTGATTTTGCTTAAATAATACCTGCATTTTTGATTATTATTTTTCTGGTGAGCTTTTTGAAAGGTGATGTACCATTGAAATAAGTACAAATGCACAGATCTCTGCCAAGGCCATGCCCTATCTCGCATTGATACCCGAAGTGAAAAATAACTTGTGTATCCACCCTGTGATTCAGATCCGCTCCAAAAATGTATGGGTTCTTCCTTGGCCCATGCTTTAAGCAAGTTTCATGAAAATCGGACCAGTAGTGTTCCCGCAATCCTGTTGACAGACAACAAGCCAAACTTGTCAGAGGTAATCATTAAGCGCATGTTCAGTCCAATGAACTGTGTCCCTCTTTTAGGCATTACATAACACAAACGTCTTTGCACATGTAAAATAAGGGATTCAGATTCATACTTTATGTATTATTGGTTTAATACTACATGTATTGAATTGTTTGGGGGGATAAAAATCATCTTTAAAGCAATAACATCGTATCACAATACAAATCCAGTAATAGTCATTAAGCGTTAATGTGGAATGCCCAGACATATCTGTAAACTTTGAATAAAGACAAACTAGAAGAAAAGCAAATTCAGTGTATCCTTAATGGACAGAAAAATCATTTTTTCCCCCCTAACATTTAATTAAAGCTATCCATTCCAGATTAATCTCCTGATAGTACATTGCATTACACAAGTCTATTTATCAATTTACGTTTCTGTAATAACTGTTGTTGTTAAGGTCGGGGTTCTGACCCAGAACACAGAGAAACACACACGACACAGAGTAACAGTAAAGAAATGTTTTAATGAAAGTTCAGTATTTATAGCAGCCAAGGACTGAAAACACAAGGTAGGATGACTCCAAGCTGGATAGGGGCTGAGGCGGGCAGGGAGTGGTGTGCCCAAACTTTCTTTCAGGAATCCAAGCAGGAAGGTAGGAAGGCTTGAGCATGATGAGTTGGCGGAACAGCAAGCCACGGCAGCAGGTCTTGAGGTGTAGGCCATACTGGTAGGTGCAACGATCTGGCACCGGTGGTGAGCCTCGCCCAGGAATAAATACTGCAGGGTTGATAAGTGGAATTGACAGCAGCTGCGCAGGTAGAGATCAGTGGGATAGCCAGCAGCTGTGCAGAGAGGTAGATAACCGGCCTAGCCCCTATACTTACTTCCAGGCAGAGTCAGCAATACACACAGGCACACAGACACAGTGGGGGGAAAAAAAGGGGAGAGACACACACAGGACGGGAGAGAACAGCTGCCCACATAACAGTTGTGTATGATGAAATCTTACAACCAAACATAACAAAACATACAAAACAAATATTTCTGTAGTGAAATCACACTTAATGTCACACACACAGATTTATGCCACACAGGTCAAATGAGAGTTCACAACAAAAATAGCATACAACAGTATGTTACCCTGCAATATTTGATACCTTAATGAGTACTTTCTTTTTTAGCTTACAGTATTATGTTTCAGTCTAATATGTAATTGTTGTTGAGACTGTGTCACAGAGGTGTTGAATTACCTTTGAGTCTGTAGTTAGTGGTGTTATCGGATTGCAGTGCGTTGTATTGGAAGATTTATCTACAGCAACTAGAGAGGGACAAAATATTGGGTGTACTACATACACAAAATATCAGGCAGCTGCACTAACACACTCTGGAGGTATTTTATCAACAGTGAGTGCACAAAAGACTGTGACAGAGAAAAGTCAAGTTCTTTTTCTTTTTTGCAAAAATTTTTGTTGTCAGTTTAATTCTCACTTTACTTCCTCAAAGTCACAAGTCATGTTTCTATCAACGTATTTTTATGCGCATTTTGAAGTATTGCATTAGAAAATGTTGATGGAAATGGCAAAATTCGAAGAAAAAAAAAAAACTCGCTTGAGGTGGTTTTTGCCTTTTTCGAAAAAGAGTTGATGTGCAAAATGGGAGATGAAAACAGCTTTGCCGAATAAGTTGTGACGTAGCGAACATGTAACTCCATCGGATCGGGGAAGGTTCGGGATATGGGTCCCATCCAGTGCGCCGTACACTTGTGGCACAAGGTGCGTAGTGGAGTTGCGGTGCGCTATAGCCTGTGCCTCAGCCATGTCGGGTAAATTGACAAATTGGTTCAACAGCTTGAATCGTATGGCCCTGCACAAAGCGTATACACAGCGGTGAACGGTTGTCTCGCTGACACCAAATGTCTGCCACAACCCTGTATTCTGCACAGGTGGCCAACTTGTACAATGCTACCTCTCCATTTAGCCAAAGAACTTAGCTTCTAAACTCTTTGATTTAGCAAGCCGGTTGCAATCTACAACCATACGTAACGTCAACTTGTGATGAAACTACGCTTTGCGTAGTCTAGTTTATTTGCTCTGAACCAGTCGATCGAAACGCTTCTAATTCGCATTTTCTTTTTTGCAACATTTTAAAAGTTTGCTTAAAATTTGTTTGACAATTAGATGGAAACATGACTACACACAGTTTTTGTCTTGTGTCTGCTCTGACACTGACATACCTGACACGTTATGTAATGCATAACACATACTACATCAAGCTGTTTCCTAATTGATGATATTTCTCATGTGTGGCAAGTGCATGAGTTCTGAGTATTAACTCAAGAAAACCACATAAAGATGTTGGAGTCGTGTGAGTTGATACTATATATATATATATATATATATATATATATATATATATATATATATATATATACTTGCAATTCCTGTCGGGAGGAAAATAATTTTCTTTCACTTTTGTTTAATTTCTTTCCAGTTTGCAGCACACCTGGTAAAGGTAAATTTCCCACGGGTTTGTATCCTTGATGGAGGGATCAACAGGCTGAAGCCCACTGGACTCCTGACTGTCCCCTCCCCTCAGATCTGACCCCAGATACGCTTCACATGGAAAAAAAGGGACAAGTTGAAAGACTGTATATTGCACTTTGAGCTGATATTGAAGCAAAGAAACAAATTGACTTCTTTTTTTTTTTAACACATTCTAATTAAACTCTGGTGCAAAATGAAAAAAATAAATAATCCCCTTCTTAATCCAGTTTGAATTCATCAACAAATATACAGGGCTATTACTTTGTTATTTTCTGTCTCAAAACAAGAATGATTGAATCAATTTCTGGAACAACTGCTTAGTGTTGTTGTAGCTTTGCACTGATAAATTGAGCTGTATGTGACCAATATAAATATCTTGATGTTTGTCAGCCTGTCTGCTCTCAGCCAGCTGATCTAGGGAACTGTGTTATACACTCAGTGGCCACTTTATAGGGTAATGCAATCCAATACAACTGTTCTGCCATGAAGTCTACTTTTATGATGACTATAATGTTCAATGTTTAAGCATTAGGCTAATAGTTAGTGGTGGTGTTGTACCCGGTCACATTAGATTCAGAGGTGTTTCTAACATTCTGCCTGCCTCATGTATGTAAATAGGAAGGACAAACAATTAGAAACACCTCTTACAATGGTGCAGTAGAACACCGCCTTTTACTATGACCTCAATAATAAACAATTAAAACACTTTTCTGAGAATGTCAACAGAAACTGAAAATTATAAACTTTGAAGAATATATGGCAGAGTTGTATTGAATTGCACAGGAGTACCAAATAAAGTTACCAAATGTTTGTGTTAGAAACAATAAAAAATAACTCAGTGATTTGTGCAGTTGGTGATTCCATAACTAGTATTTGTAGTATTTACTTTGTTTACTTGTCACTGAATTGTCTCTACTGTATAATCCACTATATGTATTTGCAATGCCATAGAAATTGGTTACCATCATGTTATTTTTTTTTATATAATAAAACAAAATTTGATGAATCTGGATGAACTTTGTAAGTGAACCCTTTGTTTTGTTATTTTGTAATATTTTCATTTGATTGTGACACTGCCTTAAGTTATTATTTGCATCATCTTATTTTGCAAGTGTAGGAATTGTCCATACGTCATGTAAGCATTTTCATCACCACAGCTGACTCTGACTGGGCAATCAGTGGTGACTACTTTTATCATAAAAAACAGTTCATCAAAGGAACATTTTGGTCTCATTAACAGGTAAGAGAGAGGCTTTATGCGGGAGGAAAAATAATTTTCTTTCACTTTTGTTTAATTTCTTTCCAGTTTGCAGCACACCTGGTAAAGGTAAATTTCCCACGGGTTTGTATCCTTGATGGAGGGATCAACAGGCTGAAGCCCACTGGACTCCTGACTGTCCCCTCCCCTCAGATCTGACCCCAGATACGCTTCACATGGAAAAAAAAGGGGACAAGTTGAAAGACTGTATATTGCACTTTGAGCTGATATTGAAGCAAAGAAACAAATTTCGACTTCTTTTTTTTTAACACATTCTAATTAAACTCTGGTGCAAAATGAAAAAAAATAAATAATCCCCTTCTTAATCCAGTTTGAATTCATCAACAAATATACAGGGCTATTACTTTGTTATTTTCTGTCTCAAAACAAGAATGATTGAATCAATTTCTGGAACAACTGCTTAGTGTTGTTGTAGCTTTGCACTGATAAATTGAGCTGTATGTGACCAATATAAATATCTTGATGTTTGTCAGCCTGTCTGCTCTCAGCCAGCTGATCTAGGGAACTGTGTTATACACTCAGTGGCCACTTTATAGGGTAATGCAATCCAATACAACTGTTCTGCCATGAAGTCTACTTTTATGATGACTATAATGTTCAATGTTTAAGCATTAGGCTAATAGTTAGTGGTGGTGTTGTACCCGGTCACATTAGATTCAGAGGTGTTTCTAACATTCTGCCTGCCTCATGTATGTAAATAGGAAGGACAAACAATTAGAAACACCTCTTACAATGGTGCAGTAGAACACCGCCTTTTACTATGACCTCAATAATAAACAATTAAAACACTTTTCTGAGAATGTCAACAGAAACTGAAAATTATAAACTTTGAAGAATATATGGCAGAGTTGTATTGAATTGCACAGGAGTACCAAATAAAGTTACCAAATGTTTGTGTTAGAAACAATAAAAATAACTCAGTGATTTGTGCAGTTGGTGATTCCATAACTAGTATTTGTAGTATTTACTTTGTTTACTTGTCACTGAATTGTCTCTACTGTATAATCCACTATATGTGTTTGCAATGCCATAGAAATTGGTTACCATCATGTTATTTTTTTTTTTATATAATAAAACAAAATTTGATGAATCTGGATGAACTTTGTAAGTGAACCCTTTGTTTTGTTATTTTGTAATATTTTCATTTGATTGTGACACTGCCTTAAGTTATTATTTGCATCATCTTATTTTGCAAGTGTAGGAATTGTCCATACGTCATGTAAGCATTTTCATCACCACAGCTGACTCTGACTGGGCAATCAGTGGTGACTACTTTTATCATAAAAACAGTTCATCAAAGGAACATTTTGGTCTCATTAACAGGTTAGAGAGAGGCTTTATGTAATTTAAAAGACCAATTTAATAGTAGGTCTTATAATGCCATTTTCATTGTGATACCAGTATTTCAAAGAGTTTTTGCACTCAGTTTCATCTAGTGGTTGTTAACCTAATCCATGCTGAGAATGGTTATTATTGATCTCTCCCCACCAGGATTCTGCTGCTTTCCAGAGTGAAAATGGTGAATTATGAAGTGACTGTATCCACTGGCAATCTTGCCTTTGCCACCACGTTTAACAATGTCTTCATTAAGCTGGTAGGAACAGATGGGGAGAGCAAACACACGTGGCTCAAAGGAGCTTCATCCTTCACTTTTGGAGCAGTGAGTCTGAAATATCCCTCTCTCTGTTTAAATGTATTACATGCTTCCTCAAGGTTGCCTATATGAGATTTTATTCACATCAAATACTGATTATATTGCACAAGTTTGATTTTCTCCACCCTTTTACATTTAGGAATTGTATAATTGAGATGTTACGGCTCCATTCTTGGTTATCAAATACACTTTATCTTCATCTCTTGTTTGATGTCCTGGCTGTTTTTAAATGTAGCTGGCAGGTTTCACAAGAAGGCAGGCAAGAATCCAGTATCACAACAGATGAGTCAGAATTGCAAGGAAAGTTCAGTTTACTTATCAGTGTTTATGCAGGGATAATCCAGGAAATCAGTCCCAAGGACATACAAAACTGAAGATGGGCAAACAGAATCCAAGGTCCAAAAACAAACAGGGACAGAATAGACAAATACAGGCTAGAGTTAGACAGTAACACACAAGACAATCTGGCAAAGAATTTAGGAAATAGGCCGGTACATAAGGGGCTGATTAGGGGCAGGTGAGTATGGGGGTAGGACAGGCCAGGTGAATGGAATGAGCAGGTAATGCAGAGCAGGAGGGAGTGGCAGAGTCTGAAATGACATGAGAGTTAGTAAGGCAAAAACAAGAAACGGGCAATGTTTCTAACAAACTAAAGCATGGCTGTCGTTGTTACAGTAGCACTTGAAGCAGTTCAACATATTTGATGTAGTTGCATGATTCTTTTTGGGTTGTATCCAAATGGTTGAATGCATTTAATGTAATTGCTTTGTATTGTAATGTCAAGTAATGTATAAATGTTTTCAAACCATTTCTATTATTACTCCAGGTGTCTAGTTTTACCGTGTCCTGCCCTGTCTCCATTGGAAAGCTGGTCCTGATAGAGCTGGACAAACAGTGTCTCCCACTGTTCCCTGAAGACTCTTGGTTCCCCGCCAAGGTGGAAGTGAAATCTCCTGAGGGAGATACCTACAACTTTCCCATCTACCACTGGATCACTGACAGCGAGGTGCACCGCTTCCGAGAGGGAACAGGTTTGTGGAAATCATCCTGTACGACAAGAAGACATAAAAGAGACACGTTCTACAAGCCGGTCTATAAGGAGGCTGGGGTAAATTCATGTCAACATACTATACTCTATATACAGTATAAACAAATTTAAACTGTGTTGTGGTTCTTTTTCCAACCTCCTAGAGTCTTCGAAGACAACCATCATCATTTACCATTTTACTATCAGTTAGAGCTCAGAACAACACATTTTTTATTTTATGCACTCCAAAACTAACATGCCTCCAAACCTCCTCCACCTTTGGTTAAAGTGCCCATATTATGAAAAAAAATCACTTTTTCTGGGATTTGGGGTGTTATTTTGTGTCTCTGGTGCTTCCATACGCATACAAACTTGGAAAAAACAAACATCCATACTGTTTTGAGTGAGATACTGGTTTCTGAATGTATCCTGCCTTCAGTCTCCAAATTGGCAGGGCCGTCTACGTTATCGGCCGAAACATTTGAATATTCCCACTCACCTCCCCCTCCCATCAGAGCATACGTACAGTGTCTATGCCTCCACCATGGATGTATTAGGTACAGCAGTAACTTTTCAGATATCCGCCATGTTATCGATTCGGAAGCACCGGTTTAGGAGACACCACGTCGAACAGAGGACAGAAGAGCGGCATGGGTTGTAACACACGTTATAATGCTCGCTTAGCTGCTAGCGTGGCACGCTCTCATACTCTGCAACTGACTAGCTAGCAGTACTAACTGCGCATGTGCGACTCCCAACAAAGATGGTACAGAAGTGAGATGCCTCACTCTGTAGCTAAAATAGAGAGCTCAACACACCGGGTAAAAAGAGGAGCTGCAGCAATGTGCAGTACAACAAAAATATGGTGTTTTCTGAAAATTAAACCACATAAACCTATTCTGGTACAACCTCTAAATACAATTATGAACCTGAAAATGAGCATAATATGGGCACTTTAATATACGTTCATGGCACACAATGATAAATGAACCACAATATGACGTTGTTACACCTGCCAGGGTTTATTTAAATGCATTATACTATAACATATGCTGCAAAACTGCAATATTACATAAATGAATGCATGCCAAGGACAGTACATTATTCTTAGATAAATGGCAGTTACACTGGTATGTAGTCCAAAGTTCCTCACCTTTCTGCTCTTCTATATTTATTCCAGCAGGCATGTGTATGCAGAGGGAATACCCCACTGCATGAAGGCAAAGAACTGCCTTTATTTGCCTTGTGAGATCCGCTTCTCCTTTTACTAAGACCACAGAGTTTCTCTACACTGCATCCACCAGGTGAGGTCCTCAAATTCTGTCAGAAATCTATCTGTGTTACTATGTACCTGACTATCAAAGCGATTTAAGGCAGTATAATGAAGTTACTCTACTTTTCTTTTCTAGGCTGACTGAACTGCAACTTAAGGGTCTGGCTAATTGCAGGGAGAAGTGGACAAATATTGATGATATCAACCAGGTGTTCTGCTGCAAACGGACTGACATATCAGGTACTATCATGGACATTTCATGAAATACTTGATACTGTATTCATAGTAGTATACTACACTGTATTTAGTAACATATTCAACTGCATTCTTACCAAAAAAATACTAAATTGGCTTCTGTACTTGACTTGAAAAAGGGAAAGAAAGTGACAGAAGTAAACGTGTATAAAATGTTGAAACTCAGTCAAGTTGAACTCTGTTCATTTTCCAGACTATGTCCAGGAACATTGGAAGGAGGATGCTTTTTTTGGCTACCAGTATCTAAATGGTACCAACCCCATTTTGATCCAACATTGTTCAGCTCTGCCCAATAACTTTCCTGTCACTGACAACATGGTCTTCCTCCGTGGACAGTGTAGCTTGAGAAATGAAATGAAGGTGTATATCCTGATCTTGATTGTCCTTAGTATTTGAAACAATCTTGTTCTGCCCCATGCCATGTTCAATTAGGAATTGCATGTTGAAAGTTTACTTAGTGTATTTAATATCCACACTGTATACATGTGAGTCAAGTAGTTTCTCATCTTCAAACAGAACGGCAACATATTCCTGTATGACAAGCGTTTGGATGGAGTGAAAGCAAACACCATCAATGGGAAGAAGCAGTACTTGATGGCTCCCCTCGTCCTGCTCCACAAAACACCTGCTGATAAACTGATGCCAATTGCTATCCAGGTGAGATTATCACTCATGTATTTTATAGTGAAGCTTTAGATTAGGGAGTAATCCCTCTTCCAGGACTGACAGACATGCACTACTATACTGTAAATGTCATATATATATATATATATATATATATATATATATATAATATGTATATATATATAATATGTATGTATTTATTTATTTTTTCTCCTCAACACATGGTGTGGAGGAATGACAGAATGTGAAATGTGCACTTCTTTTGGGGTTTGAATGAAATGAATGATTCAACTACATAAAATTGGATATGAGAAGATCAATATGTTTGTGTGTTAAGTACAGAGCTACAGCCAAGAGGCTATTAGCTTAGCTTAGCATAAAGACTGATCTCTCCAAATGTCAAAAATACACCTACCAAAGCCTACCTCGCTGTAAAACCCAGATCATTATTTGAGGATGGCAGTAGCTCAGTCCGTAGGTAGTTAGGTTGGGAACCGGAGGGTCGCTGGTTCAAGTTCCTGTACGGACCAAAGTACAGAATGTGGATTGGTAGTTGCCACTTCACCTCTGGGACACTTCCAAGGTGCTCTTGAGCAAGGCACCCCAAACTGCTCAGGGTGTTTCCCAAGCATGCACAGGTGAGCTTTAATTTAAAAAAATAGTTTATTCCTTCTAATTCTCAGGAATTCCACAGAGCTTTACCACCATGGCTGAGTTGTTCAGGTTTGTCACCA
Organism: Sander vitreus; assembly: GCF_031162955.1. Taxonomy (NCBI): domain Eukaryota; kingdom Metazoa; phylum Chordata; class Actinopteri; order Perciformes; family Percidae; genus Sander; species Sander vitreus. The sequence continues at coordinate 23,083,173 of NC_135856.1, read as the reverse complement.
TGGTGATCTTCACTTGCTCAGGACAGCACTGTGAATGCTGGACAGGTGAAGCCTACCCCCAGATGTTGCAGTTTTGTTCTGAACTGAAGAAAGATCAAAGACATTAACAAGAGTCTACAGCCATGCTAACAGGTCTGTGACGCTGCACTTAGTCACAGTGGTGCTTTAAACTAAATGCAACACATGCTAAAATACTCACAATGAAAACGCTAACATGCTGACTTTTAGTATTTATGTTTACCAAGATCACAATCTTAGTTCACCATGTTAACATGCGAACATTTAGTAATTAGCGCAAAACACAGAACAGCTGAGACGGATGGAAATGTCAGTTTTGCAGGTATTTGATCATAAAGATTGAACAAATACAATTTTGTTGTGATGATGGTGCTGATTGACAAGTCAGAGGATCACCAAAGTGATTCCAACATGAATGTGTGAACTAGATTTAATGACAATTAGCAAATAAAGTTAAGTTGAAAACCACAAATGTTAACCTCATGGTGGCGCTAAGTAAAAAGTCAGGGGATTACCAAAGTCATTAGGATCTATCCTCTGGGGACCATGAATTAGTGTGGACCAAAGTGGTGAACCGATTGACTGATATGGCGTCATGTGACTTCAAAGAGTATTAAGCAGTAATCTGTCAATCATTAATTCATTGCAGTGTGACTATGGTGGCTGGATGCCCAACACTCCAATCTCTCTGCAACTTCCTCCACCAACCACAAAGGGGGAAACAAGTGAGGCCACGATGCTGCAGACATTCCCTGACCTCAACACAACAGTTCAGGGAATGTCCACCATGTGGCTACTCAGCAAGCAGTCGTCTTACTTCGTAAGTGCCCGAAATTTTATGAAATATTATTATATAAATCACCTTTCTTTTCAGGTTGTAAAAAGTAGGTCAATATGTCATTATGGCAAGATACCCTCTTTGAGCCATAGAAAAAAATCATTATCACTACAACTGTACATTATATTGCCAATAGTTTAAGTTCAAACATTTCTAAACAGTTTTTTTAAATGTATCATTTATCTCATTACGTCCCTCTTGGCCAATACCTAGAGGACCATTTCAGTGAGAAGATTCCCTGCAAGCTGATAAAGGATTTTCAAGGAGAGCTTGAAGTGTTAAGCGCGGTCATCAACGCCAGAAACAAAAGGCTGGAGGTCCTATACACAGACATGGGTCCAACAGAGCTAGAAAACAGCACGGCCATTTAAATATCAGAAGGAGTGACCTCCTCAGCTGTTGGCCAAATTCAGCTTCATATTAACAAAAGTGAGAAAGGGAAGAACTGCATGTTTCTGTTCTTAACTGATACTATAGTGGAAAGAAATGACTGCAAGGGATTGTTGTATGCTGATCTGTGTTTATGTATACAGTCTGATTGATTAAGCTGTGGTGAAAAAAAGGTGCTGTTTTAAATCATACACATCCTAAATCTTCTTAGTTTATCAATGACTACATAGGGCATCTTATTAAAATAAATTACGAATGAAACATGAAAAAATGTGAAGCTGCTGCATTGAGAAGTTTCTTATAAACACGTTTATCCTTCAGAAACAAAATGTGTCAATTTGCATTTGTCTGCCCTCATTGGACTATTGTTTTATTATTTTCTGTCTCAACACAAGAATAAATTAATCAGTGATTTTTTTTCCGGGCTGCTCTACAGCAGTGTGTGTTGTGTAGTAGCCTTTCACTGATAACTGAGCTACAGATTGTTCTGTATGTGAGATTGTTTGTTCTGTGCCAATTAATCTATAGAACAAAATGTAAATTATTCTGAGAAAACAATGAAAAATATATATTTTTGTATAACTAGTATTAGCTTTGTTTACTGTAGTTTTCATTTTTTAACATTTTATTGATGACAAAACTTTGAATCAAGCTTTTTTTTCCCTATGAATAAAATAGTCTTAAACTGATGTAAGACAGATGTGAGACAGTAACAAATAGGGAAATATAATGGGAATGGTTTAACTGGGAAGATGTGAAAGTCAGTAAGTAACAAACCAACACTATCTTCCTCCATGGTTGTTGACTGTGCTCATACAATACTCTACTGCACGACCTCTCTGTTCTGTAGAAGTGTTTGTTGCAGTTGCCTCCCACTACACAGGCTGGTGTGGTTGATTTTTAATTTCATTGGTGGTGGTGGTGGTAGCGGAGGGGTGAGGGAGAGGGGTTAATCATTGGCTGTAATCTTAAAACAGAAGATTTAACAAAGGCAGACACAACAGAACATACAGACACCAAGATTAACTTTTACTTATTTACTAATTGCATAATTTTCAGACAGACCTGTATGTCTGTCTGAAACATGGACCCTGCTTGGGTGGAAAATAGAGCCATTTGAGTATTGCAGGAAATGAAGGTTTGACTTCCTTCCCGACTCTGACTATGGATAACTATCCTGCATATTAAGAATCTCTTTCCCCCATAGGGTTGGTATCCTCGTGAGGGAATCCTAATTACAACAGTGTCAACAATGGCAGCTTGTGATATCCAGAACACTTAGCAATTCCCATTCCAGTTCATTCACCTAAGCACATTACCACTGAGTCGCTTTCAGACTTCCACAGCAATCTCTGCCAATGAGAAGCCTGAATCTTCCAGCACTGACTCCCGTCCAGAGGGCATATCTGGCAAGCTCCTCAAAGTGGAGCCACCTTCAAACTTGTTCCCCAATTAATTTCAGAATTCGCAATTTTGAGATCATGCAATAGTCTACTCTGACCTGCAATAGTCTAATGTTAAGTCAGACATGCCAACTTAATCCGGACGACCTCTTCTTCAGCATGAAAGATAACTGACCTTTATAATATGACAATGCCTGACAAGGATCTTCATTAGATTGCAACGCTCTGTTACATTAAATCTACCTAGTACAGTGTGCAGATCTTTTTCTGACTTCAGCATTGTTGGGTGCAAAGTGTTTTTTCAGACAATAGTGATGGATTAATCTATGAGATAGTAGACAGATTAATCAGTTGATTATTCATTTGAGTCATCAGTGTATTTGCTGATAGAAACCTAAACATTACCATAATAAAGGGAGCAGGGTAGGTAGCTAATCAGACTGCTTTTCAATAACTGCAGTAAAAGACAAATTAGCACTCAACAGGCAAGACAAAATATTCATTGTGGTCCTTCACATCTCTGTGGGATGGATATTGAGATTATATTAAAATAGAAATAAAGTAATTGAGTTCAATTTAGAGAAGCTCCACTATTTGGCTATCCAACAAATTAAGGTTTAAAGGTGAGTCCTTGTTTGCCCTGTTCTTATGCATGATGGAGGACATCACTGCTGTTTAGCTCTGTGAACATTCCCCCATATTTAACTTTATCATTTATCTCCTTTTATGACATCCATTAATGTCCGATTAGCGCTGATAGATTTCTTGTTTCCATGGAACAAGCGTAACAGAGTCTAGGAAGGTCTTTCGCCTTCATAAAGAAAGAGCCTTCACACTTTATTCAACATGAACTGAAAAAATGGTGTTTGATATTTCCTTCTCTTAGTGTGTGATCTGCCACTTTCTATGTGTTTGTGAAAGAAGAGAGGAAATGCCTTCAAGAGACAATTGGGAACTGCACACACAGGAAAACATATACAAACACAGATACAGGCAAATACACACATTTGTGTAAGCTATTGTCTCTGCCCTCTGGATTTGGATATGGTGGTTCATCTTCAATGAGAAAACAAATAATAGAATTGAATTTATGATTATTCCGGTGACATTCTTTTGCAGAAACGGACATATCTCTGATTATTTCTCTGATGCAGGCATGACAATAGTTGACAGAAGAGACAGACGTTGGGCTGGTCAAAAAGTTAGTCGAAGTAACTAACTAATTTAGGCAGAAGGCCTAAAAAGAAAAAAATAGTCAATAAACACTCTGAGCGAGTTCTTGACTATTTAGAGACAGACTGTAGAAGAAATAAAATAGTTTAAGAACACGTTCTGGACTATTAAGAGATTTTTGTCTGCAGGGCTGTACCGGGTTTTACAAGGTTTGCCGAAGAAAAGAACTAAGCTTTGCGGTGACGACCACATCGAAAATGATAAGAGTATACTAAAGGAAAAACTTCTGTAACTATGGGGAATGAAACCTCAAAGCCGTGCGACGCATCTTTACCCATAGTGGGTGAGATGGTTAGAAAGTATGGACCGGACTGCTTGAGATATCTGTCATATTGGTCAAAAAGCTTTGGCTTTCCAAAAACTGGATCACTGAGTCCAGGAAAGTTATTTTATCTGCTTTTATATATTTAACTGTTTTAACTGCTCTTCAATGTTTAATTTCTTATAATGCACTGTAACTTGTTTTTTCTCGTATTTTATCTGTTTTTTATTTTTTAATCTGTTTTCATGTAAAGCACTTTGAATTGCCCTGTTGCTGAAATGTGCTATACAAATAAAGCTGCCTTGCCTTGCCTTGCCTTCAATAAAGGGATTGTTTGGTTGCCCTTTTTGTCCCAAATAAGCTGACCCAAGGGAAAATGAAAAGTATTTCATTACAGGTCAGTAACAGGACTTTGGAGAATCATCTGTTTGGAGACGGCTCTAATATTGAATGTGTAGTTTCTTGTGTTTGTGTGTGTGTGTGTGTGTGTGTGTGTGTGTGTGTGTGTGTGTGTGTGTGTGTGTGTGTGTGGGAGGGGGGGGGGTGTGAGAAAGAGAAAGAAAGAGAGGGAGAGATAGTAGACATGATAACAGTCCCTTGAGGGGTCATCAAAGTCTTTAGAAGTTTAGTTAATCGCTGCAAGAACATCCACTGATATAAATGTTTTCACTTATGTTAAAATACATTATGAGGTGAAATAACAAAATGGACAAGATCAAGGTGAAGAACTCCACTGAGGGCTTTATTGTGCGTACCTGTGATCATGATGTTTTATGACATAATGTACTATGACTGTTTTATGACATTTCATGACATTTTTATGACATGGTGTGACGACCCAGGGCCTCTGCAGGCTTGTGTTTGTTGAAATGTTGCTGTGTGTTTTTTAAGGTTGCTGCGTCCCTAATGATTGGAGGTGATTGAGAAATTAAAGGCAGCTGGCCACTGTCTCCAGATTGCTTAAAACCTGCCTCATCCTGTTTTTCGGTTGGTCTCCTTTCCCCTGTCAACACAAAATGTTATTTTGAAGTTCCTTCCTGTTTTCTGTATAGTTGCGTTTTGCAGTATTCTAGTTTACCTGGCAGCATGTTTTCCTGCCACTCTCCTATGTTAGATTTAACCGTTTTGGTTACATTTCCTTTCAAACTCCTTTCATTTAGTTTACTCCTCGCATGTGTTTCTTCTTATTTGTCATGGTCCCAGAGCCAGGTCATAACATACTGTATTATGACATTTTTATGACATACTATATTATCACTTTTTATGATATTCTTATGACACCATACTATGACGTTTTTATATTTTAAATGACATGATATACTATGACTTTCTATGACGTTTTATAACAAACTGTGCTATGATAAGTTATGAACTACTATACTATGAATTATTTGTGACTTATTTATACTATACTATGACTTTTTTATGACATGTTTATGACATACTTTACTATGATGTTTATAATTTCATGACATACTATGCTCTATTTTATGACATACTATACTATGACTTTTTATGATATTTTTATGACATACTATGCTATGACTTTTATTGACATTTTTGATGTAGTATACTATGAATTTGCTGTGGAATGTTTAGAGTATAACATACTATACTATGACTTTTTATGACTTATTAAGACATACTATTACTTTTTTGTGACTTTTCTGACATTGACATATACTATACTATGACGTCTTATGACATTTTTCAGTATACTATCGCCTACTATGACTTTTTTCAACATACTATACTATGGCTTTTTATCACTTTTTTCGACATACTATACTATGACTTTTTTATTACTTTTTTTGACATACTATTTTATCATACTATAAATATAGTCATACTATACTATGACTGTTTTTCGACACACTATACTGTGACTTTTTTCGTCAAACTTACTATGACCTTTTATCACTTTTTTCCACATACTATACTATGACCATTTTCAACATACTATAATATGCCATTTCTGTCACTTTTTTTCAACATACTATACTATGACCTTTTTATCACTTTTTTTGTACATGCTATACTATTACTTTTTCTGACATTCAATACTGACTTTTTTCAACATACTATACTATGACTTTTTATCACTTTTTTGACATACTGTACTATGACTTTTTTATCACTTTTTTTGACATGATATACTATGACTTTTTTCAACATACTATACTATGACTTTTTATCACTTTTTTGACATACTGCACTATGACTTTTTTATCACTTTTTTTGACATGATATACAAAGACTTTTTTCAACATACTATACTATGACTTTTTTATCACTTTTTTCTACATGTTATACTATGACTTCTTTTCGACATACTGTACTATGACCTTTTTCAACAAACTATACTATGACTGTTATATCACTTTTTTCAACATTGTATAGTATTTTTTGTCACTTTTTTCGATATACTATATTATGACTATTTATGACTTTTTATTTATATGCTATACTATGACATGTTTTCAACAAACTATATTATGACTGTTATATCACTTTTTTCAACATTGTATAGTAGGACTTTTTATCACTTTTTTTCAACATACTATACTATGACTTTTTTGACATACTATCCTGACTTTTTTATTACTTTATTTTGACATACTATGTGTATTTTTACTTTTTTTCAACATGCTATACTATGACCTTTTTCGACATACTATACTATGACATTTTTGTCACTTTTTTTCAACACACTATGACTTTTTTATCACTTTTTTCAACATATTGTACTGTGACTTTTTTGACATGCTATACTGTGCCTTTTTCTTACTTTTTTAGACATACTATACTATGTATTTTTATCACTTTTATCGACATACTATACTATGACCATTTTTCACATAATATATTGTGCCTTTTTGTCAGTTTTTTTTTAACATTACAGACCTTACAAGACAGGGTATACAAATTCTCAGAACTTTTCTTAATTAAAGCGTAACTCTCGCCAAAATGCAACCTAAGGTATTTTTGTGTATGTACCCGAGTCAAACTTTCATTTAAAAGCACAATTAAAACTTTTTTCAACATACTATACCATTACTTTTTAATCACTTTTTTCGTCATACTATACTATTTTTTCCGACATTTTTCCGACTTTTTTTCAACATGCTATCAATTACTTTTTTTTTTATCACTTTTTTTAACATACTGTACTGTGACTTTTTTATCACTTTTTTTCTATATGCTATACTATGACTTTTTTCAACATACTATACCATTACTTTTTTATCACTTTTTTCGTCATACTATACTATGACTTTTTTCAACAAACTATATTACGACTGTTATATCACTTTTTTCAACATTGTATAGTCGGACTTTTTTTTAATCAGTTTTTCGTCATATTATACTATGACTTTTTTATGACTTTTTTTCTACATGCTATACTATGACTTTTTTCAACATACTATACCATTACTTTTTTATCACTTTTTTCCGACATTTTTCCGACTTTTTTTCAACATGCTATCAATTACTTTTTTTTTTATCACTTTTTTTAACATACTGTACTGTGACTTTTTTATCACTTTTTTCTACATGCTATACTATGACTTTTTTCAACATACTATACCATTACTTTTTTATCACTTTTTTCGTCATACTATACTATGACTATTTATTACTTTTTTTCTATATGCTATACTATGACTCTTTTCAACATACTATACCATTACTTTTTTATCACTTTTTTCGTCATACTATACTATGACTTTTTTCAACAAACTATACTACGATGATGTTAGAGCATAGTATGTCATGAAATTATAAACATCATAGTAAATATGTCACTTTTTTCAACATTGTATAGTCACTTTTTTTTAATCAGTTTTTCGTCATATTATACTATGACTTTTTTATGACTTTTTTCTACATGCTATACTATGACCTTTTTCTACATACTATGCTATGACTTTTTTATCACTTTTTTCTGACATTTTTCCGACTTTTTTTCAACATGCTATCAATTACTTTTTTTTATCACTTTTTTTAACATACTGTACTGTGACTTTTTTTGCCATGCTTTACTGTAACTTTTTTCTTACTTTTTTCGACACACTATACTATGTCTTTTTATCACTTTTTTCAACATGCTATACTATGACTTTTTATCACTTTTTTGACATACTGTACTATTACTTTTCATCACTTTTTTCTACATGCTAAATTATGACTTTTTTATCACTTTTTTCAATAAACTATACTATGACTTTTTATCACTTTTTTCGACATATTATACTATGACGTTTTTATCACTTTTTCAACGTACTATACTATGACTTTTTTATCACTTCATTCAACATACTATACTATGACTTTTTTCTGACTTTTTTTCTGGCAATCTATACCATGACTTTTTATCACTTTTTTCAACATGCTATTTACTACGACCATTTTTTACATGTTATACTATGACTTTTTCATGATTTTTTTCCGACATACTATACTATGACGTTTTTATCACTTTTTCAACGTACTATACTATGACTTTTTTATCACTTCATTCGACATACTATACTGTGACTTTTTTCTGACTTAATTTCTGACATGCTATATCATCACTTTTTTGTCATAATATACTATGACTTTTTATCACTTTTTTCAACATGCTATTTGCTATGACCGTTTTTGATGATGACCAACTGGAAATGTGCTAGAACGCCGCCTTTTATTATATTTAACAGATACCTGGCAACCTTCAAACACATACACTCCATGGCCATGGTTTAAATAAAGAGAATATATCTTTAAATGTATGTGAGGAATATGTAATATGAAATCAATGCATGTGTCCTTCTGCTTTGCACGAGTCTGCAGACTAGAAGTGGTTTGCACTGTCATCTGCACACTGAACATTTTCATTCTCTCTTTTAGAAAACTTTATGTGCTTTGTTTTTTTACAATCAATTTCCCACAAAGTAATCTAATTAATTCAGATGACCTGATTGTTTAATCTTTTAATTTACATTGAATTTAACAAAGCCTTCTGTTATGCATGCACTGATTTTCTTTTTAGGATTTGTCAATCTCTAATGCAGAAAGAATAAATCATTCGTCTTTCATAAAAGAAATTGTAAATCCCAACGTTGGATATTGTAATATTAAATTCTGCCATATAAAGAAAAATGACCTGTAAAGAGTAAAGAAACTGATTAGAGTTGAAAGTTGTAGAAACTCTCTTGATGGGATACAGCAGTAATTGGTTTTTGTTATGAAACTGGTATCATACATATCAAGTCATTTCACTAAGATAAACAAGAGAAATATTGCAATTTGGTGAATTTACCCAGGCACATCATATGGAAAGTAGTTTGAGATTCTGGGCCATCATTGTACTAAAGATATAATTTTTGTTTTAAATCTGCACAAACACCATTTTGTTTGATCTTCATCAAATACATTCAGTGCAACTTAAGGCATTAATGATGGGTTTAAGAGTATGAAAGTATTTACTAAGGTTGTTTTTAACATGATGAAACCTGCATTGTTACTGTAACATCAAATGGCTGTCCTCTCCTTCTCCTCCTCTTTAATAAGAGGAATGTCATCTTTTATAGCATTACCTGCTGTTGATATCCCTATGCCTTGCCTCGTACAGTACAATACAAACAATTTGGGGACCTGCTTATCAAAACATAGCTTGACAGTGCCACTAGTCAAAAGCTCAAAAGGATACCTTTAAAAATACATTTTACTTCTCTTTTAAATACAGTGTTAAATGTATTTTATTTACACACTGGTCTGGATAAATCTGAATTTGGTGAATGCACCCATGCATACAGAAAACCGTAAAATTCCAGCTGATGCCCTTCATTATCACAGCATACGATATGCAACTATGTGCTTTGCAAGTTACAGACAGAGCATTATACCATAACACATACATATTTTGTGCATGTTAAACACAGCCTTGCACTACACAAAGTATCTGTATACATGTTCTTTAATTAAAAGTTGAAATACCAACTATTTTGAAATCCAATTAATATCCATATATGAATTTACACAACGTAAAAACCACACAACAAATGGGATTGTAGATCTTTAGAGTATGTACACACAGCTACATTTACAATAATACAATTTGTGAAAGCCTAAAAAAATGTTGGTATCGTCTTTGTAACAAACTGCACTTAATATAACAAAGCACATACTGTTTAATAGAAAGTAAGTGTTGATTTGCAAGTGTCAAATTTCAAGTATCTGAAAAACAATAACAATAAAGTGTTCAAACTACTACCTTTTTTTTTTTTTTAAAGATCAGGGTAGAAAAAATGGTACATTTTTAAACACTCTTCTACCTACCAAACAGATCTTTGAACTACTGTAACAACAACAAAAGCTACATTGTTTCAGTCCAAACTATGCTATAAAACAGTTGCAATACCAGAAACTCAGATTAGACCAACAAAAGCAGGGTGAAACTGACTTACTAGTTGAGTTTATACTTTGGGTCTATATCAGATTTGGATGACAAATACAATTTGTCTTTTATATAATTTGTTACCCTTTAAAGAAATGTATTCCATCTCTGATATTTTGCTGATCAAAACAGTCACAAAATGCACCCCTGGCCACGTGTTTACATCAAGCAAATAAAAAGCAATGGCTTGTGGTTAAAGGATCAAAGCAAAGCAAAAGCAGTGAGGAAACAATCCTCTCTCCAGGAAGAAATGAAGTAAACATGGGCCTCTCAGCGGTGTGACTGGAAGGCTGCCAGGGCTGTGTTAGGTGTGGGACATTTCCATGTAAGTAGGTACATGCAGGTTTCATAGTAACAAGATGATAGAGTGAGAGGGAGGCTGAAAAGACGAGGGGTGTGCTGCTGGGATCCGGTCATGACATTTCGATTCAGTCTTTTTATTCATGGTCAGTCAAGAAAGAGAAATGCACTGTTCTTCAGACAGTTTTTCAGATATTGTTCACAGAATAGCTGGGAGGGGCGGTGGGGAGGGAGGGAGGGGGGCAGGCAGAGTGAGGGGATGTCACAACAGAGTCAGTTCTCTTTGAGATGATTTTCCCTCTTTTTTTCTTTCTGCCTTTTTCTGTTCTGTCAGTCAGAGTCTCCTCAGATTGTGCTCCTCTGTGCAGGAGCCTTTCCTCAGGGTGATGTCGTCCACAGCCATCTCGCCGCTCCTGCCTCGCCCACGCTCCCCCTTCAGGATCACCTGGTGAAGAGCAGCAATGTGCACAATGAGGTACTACCACTAAAGAACAATCATGACATGCATTTCTACTCAAAGCGGATGTCAATTTTACATTTTACAAATCAACTCTTTTGAAATTCAGAATGCTGCCCTGAGTTATTTTCTATAAATAGGAATACAAACATTTAATATACTGTCAATAATGTCAGTAGAAATAATAATTTAGAATGCTCACTGTATGAGTGAATTTTGAAATACATGTATATACTGTATACTTACACTTTCTAGGCCTGTGCCCCATAATGTGATTTGGGTGTGCCTCCAGCCATTTCCACCTGTCCGGCCCCAGACTGCTGGACTGTACTGCTTTCCCTTCTTCACAAACACTTGCAGCATGCCCACATGGTGGCCTGCCAGCTTGTGCCGGAACGAAAGGCACAGATTGCCGTCGTTCCAGGGGGGGGTGAGTGGGAGGACCAGACGTGCCCCTCGCCCAGTCCTCTTGTTGCCTACCTCGGGAATGGTGAGGTACCGTCCACCTGGGGAGGCAAATGACAGATATTACAGTCAATGAATGAAAATACACACAATATACATTTTTAGTCAAAAAAAGAGCAACACTGAATCTTGTAAATCGATAACACTGGACTGTCTCTTTGAAAGCATACTGAAAAATGTCCCACTCTGTATTAAAATGTTGCACCTTTGCCAGTTGCACCTGACTTGTTTTATTTATTACACAATGTACATGCTTTATGTATATTAATATGCTTCATGGACTGTAAAACTTTATAAACTGGTTTAAATTGACTTACACTGAATTAAAAGTTGACCTTAACTGATTTAAAACTAAATGTTTTGAAGTAGACTAGATTAAACAGAATTTATACCATTTCTAATTAATTGTAGCATTAAAAAATAACTTGGCTTTCCAGAAACAATATCCTGGTTTACTGACTGTCCCCATGCAAACTGTTGACAGTTGACTGTTGTCTGTGGATTGTCCTGAGTCAGTGGAACATTGTTTCTGGGAAGACAAGTTGCTGGTGAGTTTTTCCAAATGCTTTGCAAACTTTCAGTTGTTTCATGTTTTGAGCAACGGAAATTAATTCATCCATTCACCTCATTTTATTTGGGCGCCAGCACAATCAAAAGCCAAACCTAAACAAGCAGAATGGATTTTTACGACTATAGGTATAATCAGTGGTGGAAGAAGTTTCAGATTCTAATACCACAATGTAAAAATACTCTGTTACAAGTAAAAGTCCTGCATTGAAAATGTTACTTAAGTAAAAATATATTAGTATCATCAGGAAAATGTACTTAAAGTATTAAAAATAAAAGCACTTAATGCAGAAAAATCCTCCTGACATTTTAGAAACTGGAAACAATCAAAACAGTTCTGTCAACTGTTTAATCGGCTTATCATTTCAGCTGAACCGTTATGTTGTGTTTTTTATTAATTTATAATAAAACATCGTATTTTATAAACTAGATGTGTTTTGTGAGGAACACTCTTAATTTGTAAAGTAACCAGTAACTAAAGCTGTCAGATTAATGTAATATTTCTCTCTGAAATGTAGTCGAGTAGAAGTAGAAAGTGGCATGAAAAGACTCAAGTAAAGTACAAGTACTTTAAATTTGTACTCAAGTACAGTGCTTGAGTAAATGTACTTAGTTACATTCCACCACTGGGTATAATTATGAAAATGTGTTTTTTTATACTTTAGGTGAATTGACCCTTTTTACATGTAGGTCTGTCTGTCTGTCTGTCTGTCTGTCTGTCCCAGCACATATAATTGTCATCCTTGACAGTCAAGTGTAGAATATGTAGAAACTGTGAAAAATTAGACAACTGAAAAACACTTGACCCACTTATCGTCACCGTAAAGTACAGCCAGTTGCCGGTGGAAAATTAATTGTGTTTATTAATTCATGCATTAGTTAGTAATAATAGAGCTATATAGTTTTAAAAATGTAAAAGTGAAGGTGCTTCTGGGTAATAGCTGATTAATGCTAATGCATTTTGCTTATCTAGCAGATCTGTGTAGGGCTGGTGTTAACCACAGGGGGTGCAATACGTATCTGTAGGCCACAGAGGCTTTCTGCATATGTTATGAGCCTCCCTCCAAATCTGTGCCTATCTTCTAATAGCCATTAGTGGTTGTCTATCAAAAGAACTTGAAGTGAAAATCAGTAAATAGTTACATGCTTCACAACACACTGAAGATGTAGTGTGTACATATACAGGTGTACACACATATCCATAAATAAGAATCTATTCAAATGTTCTGATTGAATATATTCAATGCTACTGAAAACTGAAATGTTGCCTTTTAAATGGAATTACTCTTAGTGGGGGCTTAGATTATGATTTACTGTAAATGATTTTCCAGGGAACTCAAAGGGCTGGGCAGAAATCTTTATTTTCTCTAATGAGTGAGCACAAACTTGGCTGAAATGAGGCCTCAGTCTGAGCGTCTGGAAACACACTAGTAACTGCAAGACTTTGCCAGTTGGCAGAGGAAGTCAGATATAGTTAGTGTCGCTTAAACAGTGCCAGTACGCTGCACTGTTTAGTCTTCACACCCCGTCTACGAGTACTCTCAACATAAATGATCACGTTTTCTCCTCGTCTGAACCCCAAGAAAAACAGTGTCGTGTTCCCATTTAATGTGAGCCACAGGTATCTTTGACGGGTCGCGTAATTCACCTCTCATTTGCATTGCTTTGTAGAGCAAAGCACTAATCCCCAGAAAAGACAAACTACTTCCCTCAAGTAATTTTCATCTTGACCTGTAATTGAGTAGAACAAAATTGAGCTGATTAGATTGTCTGACTCTGTGTGTGTGTTTGCATACGTACTGTATGCGTGTCAGTAAATGAATGCAGCTATTCTCATTTCCATTTACTGACTATAAAATAAACATTTTTCCTTATTAGAGTGTGGGAGAGGGAATAGCCCTTAAATTACCTGATGGATCAGGCGTTGTCTCCCAGTGAAGGTCTCCGTCTTTGTCCCTGATCCAACCGCAAAGACCATCATCAAAGGAGCAGCTCAGATAGCCCGACTCTGAAGAGAATAAAGCACACCTCTTCAGAGAAGTGGAGGACGCACACATGCAAAGAGGCTTCATCATGCTCTCTGTAATGCTTCATGGGAGCCCTGCTGTGTGACTCGAACATTACCAGGAGCAAGAGGACTGTTGAAGGTCCTTCTGAAGAGCATAATGATACAATAAAAATGTGTTGTAATGTTGTAATCATAGAGGACAAATCAAGTGGAAGAGGAGCAGCATAAATCACAAGTAGAAATGCATTCATCTAAAAAAATCAAAAATATATGTATAACTTGCTGGAATTGCTGTCATCAGTGTGTGTGTGTGTGTGTGTGTGTGTGTGTGTGTGTGTGTGTGTGTGTGTGTGTGTGTGTGTGTGTGAGAGAGTGATACACATATAGCCTATTGTATGCATAGTATACCCTACACCATAATAAAATACACTAAAACAGAGAGTCATAGTATTCAATGACTGATGATTTATCTCTCAGCGATGATGTCTAGACAACAACATTAAGGGAATGCAGGCAAAACAGTTGCAGTATCATCCATGCATTGCTGTACAAATTGGTTTGAAGATAAGAATAACATCCATCATTTTATCCCTGAAATAGGGTTACCGCAAAACACTTCTCAGTTCATGTTCTGAGCCAATGAAAACGCCTTCTCACTTGACTATGCATTGCAAATGATGCACCGTGAACCAAAATAAACACGTAACTAAACCATTAGGCAATTTAATCTGCATACCATTGACATGAATAAATCACATTGAGCAAATATGACAGATAAACTGCTGTCTCTTCACAAAAGCTATAGTCTTTATTGTTGCTGTAGGAACTCTAGACTGAGTACTATGGCGATTATGAGCGGAGCACTGATGTACTTAAAAATGATCAATTAATCATTTGACTAGTCAAGCAAACATAATGTGAAAAGTGGAAAAGTCTGGCAGTACGTTCTGGGCTGTAAGCCATTATTTAAACAGAAACGGCCAGATGTCATGTGTCACCTCCTGGTCAAAGGCCTATCAAAACACATCTGGTCACTACAATATTTTTGCATCAGCAGCAACCATTGCAGGAGTTGATTGTCAGTTTCGTTTTGCCCGTAGCAAATGGGGCTCGTCCGTCATCATTTGAGGTCTGCAGTCTGCTACGAGCAGGGCTGATGCTGATTGTCTCTGTCAATTGTGTTGTGTTTACCTGGGTCGTCCTTGGCTTCATCTGCCGTGTTGCCGAGCTCAATGTCAAAGTCGACGCCAAGGACAGTGTTATGGCCGTGGTTCCGAGGGACTGAGAAGAGAGGTGAGAAAGGTTTAGATAAAGGATTAACAAAGGTATTATATTTACTCAATGGCATCCCTGCTTGTGGCTATTATGTGGCTTTGCTATATTACTCCACAAGGACTCCGTATGGACGAATCAATGTCATGGTTTAGTGTCTGCATATCCAGAGCTAAGCACATTTAACCACACAGCACCAGACCAGAATACCTGAGGAAACCTGCAGAAACACCACAAGTCAAATGTGAATTATAACGAGGAAAAGGTTGATGGTATATCTGCTGCAACGTCTGGGCGAATGTTGGTGCCACACAACTTGGAGCTACAGCGCGCGCTGTAGCTCGCACGCACCCACGCACGCATGCACGTACACACGCACACACACACACAGACACACACACACACACACACACACACACACACACACACACACAGCCCGTCCTGAAATAGCCTCTTTCCTTCTCCAATGGGGTCACACTGACCAAAATACTATAAGCCAAACTGTCATATTAAAGGTCAACTGACAAGTGAAGCATAGAAAGTTGTTTCATTACTTCTACAGTTGCAGTGAACGAGTCTTTGGCTTCATTAGAATGAAAATGATCTTGTTTTTGAATGCCTTCTTGATGAGGAAAAGTGTCAAAAAAGTAAAATACAAATAAACATCATCATCGTAGTATGTATTGCATTTGCAGATGAGATAAGTCAGTGGAATTTAATAAGATAATCTATTAATATAACTATCCCCAGCATCCCAGGCAGACTCTTGCTCCTACGCCATGAATGTGGTGTAACCTGCACTTGAACTGTCAGTCTCCCAGACTCCCCGACATGTGCCCTCTTCAGTCAGCCTGAGCAATGAAAGGGCCCGTCCACCCCCATGATGGGTCACAACCACCTGGCAGACTGCAATGTAGTCTGACAGTCGGAGGAATCTGACAGCGGGGAGGTCACACTCACACCAGGCTCTCCAGCAATCCCAGGCATCCAGGTCTCTGTGTGTGTGTGTGTGTGTGTGTGTGTGTGTGTGTGTTTGTGTGTGTTTGTGTTTGTGTGTGTTTGTGTTTGTGTGTGTCTGTGCTTTTAAGGAACAAGGCCCCCCCAGTCTCAGATATATAAAGAGTAAATACACCAATTAAGGGAGCAGTAATTTGAACGGTGACTCTGTGACTACAAGTATAAAATAGCTGTGTTTTACAACCTCCTATATTCTCCGGATAGACTGTGATAACTGGGTAGATACCACTAGAGGGAAAACAGTCATGACCAGTCGAACCATGAACGCCGTGCAACCAGTAACCAGTAACATAGCTCAAGCAGGGCATTCGTGGTTCAACTGGTAATAACTGTTTTCCAAGATGGCGCCTGCATGTAAACATGAACGCTACCGTCTTTATAGTCTATCATTTAATAAACTGTCTGTACACTTACAAAGTTCTCAATGCTTCAGTTTATATGTAGGGACGCTCATTATGCTACCGTTGAAGTGTGGTGCTATTTTGAGCCTTGTTAGTGGTGTGGAAAAAGCGATTTATCCTCTGCCCCGACTACTAGCGTTACAAGCTAATCACCGGTTTGCGGTAGCTTGTTTCAAGCTACAGACACATTATTATGATTAGCATGAAAACATCCCAGAGAACGGTCGACTCGGTGCACATGTTATTAACCCCTATGTTCATTTTGTGCCAGAATTGTCCTTTAAGGGAAGTGACCCAGCAAAAAAGGTATTGGTTGAACAACTATGTTGAAACACCTCATACTAAATGTTGCTCCACGGGCCACCCTTGTTATTTTACCTCGACCTTTTGTGGTTCATTTCATCCAAATATTTGGGAGGTCAATAAAAACTGCTCAAAGGAGATTTTCTTTGTTCTGTCAAAATGTTCAGCAATAACCAATCCTGTACTTTTTTAGGTTTGGAGACAAGCACAGCCTACTTTATCATTTTCATATTTTTTTCAGATGCAGTGTGACTTACCTTCCCTTTGTTGACATGATGTTGAACATTTTTTATGGAGCTTAGGAAAACATGCAGTGTTGTTTTAAACTTAATGTAAATGTATTTTTAACCCAATAAAGAGGATGTAGAAAGATTTGTATTACCCTCAGATGTTTGAGGCTTTTCTTATTCTACAGAGTAGCATGTACTCCTTCAATATATTTACATTTTGGGAAATATGCTTGTTCACTTTATTGCTGAGAGTTAGATGAGAAGATATAATTCTAAGACATGGGAGTGGTATCAATCTTTTAATCTAATCTTCTAGCAGAAAATTTTATTTATATATTTTCTAAAATATTGAACTATTCCTTTAACTACTTCCAAACTGAAAATAAGAAAATGTTGGAGGTTCAAGGTTATTCACGGGACACAGACCGCTCGGTTACGTTGTAACCTTGGTTCTCTGAGTGAAGAGGATCTCTCCAGCTGTAGGCCGTTTGGAGACAGTTCTGATCAAACTATCAGTTATTCCACGCCAGCCCAGGTGCTTTATAGGAAATAGCATAGGGCGTGGCCAGGCAAGCCGGTGTGTCTTAAAGAAGTATCCACATACCTGAACTCAGGGGGATCATCCCCATACATATGAAATATGCAACGGTGGAGATATAGTCTCGATACGATAGAGAAACTAATGTTGCTTGTACAGCCTGAAGCAAACGTGCTTTGACTTTAGCACACACCTTGCGGCACAGCTGAGGTGTTCTTCATGCAATGAGGCTCTTATTCAAATGATTCCTATTTCCGTCTAATTATTTCAATAATCACTCAGCGGTGTCTCATCTCCCTCTCTCATCATATTCAAACCATCTTCAAGAAGCTCTGACTTCTAGAACTGCTCTGCCGTGATGCAAACTATTAGATTGATGTCTCCCTCAAGCAGTGCAGACAGGTGTTAATGTAATCTTCTCTTCTCTTTCCTTTTTCTAATTATGTGATGCCATCTGGCAAGGTGAGTCGGAACCACAGTATCTCACCTCTTATCATGTACTTTGCTGTTGCATCTCACCAGATATTTCTATGTCAAAGGAGCTTAAAGTTTTGATTTTGGTAAACACCGACTTTTGCTGTGCCTACAAGTGAGCATGACAGCAAAAATGAGGTGACACTTCTATTTATGTTCAATTCAAATTTTAAGTGCAATTTATACTGTTGGTGCATCTGGACTAAACATTCCAATAAGTCTCACCTTCTGTTGCTTTTTGTGTATTGCTGTATATCATAATAATGTGCAAATGTACTGAAACTGCACACACCCTGTCGTTTGATTAGTTCCTGGTTAAAATGTTTGTTGAATATAGTGAGAACTTGGTGGATACAAAAAATTAATTTTGGGCAAAGTAAGCAATTAAAAGGCTAAAGCTGGAATTATTCTGTAGTTTTGTTTTTGCCAACAAATCCCAAAACCAACAATGTGTGTTCATCCATCTCTTAATACTCTCCAACTTCCCTATCCTGTCTGTGGCACTCAGTGGCATGATCCTGGGTTTTGCTTAGTTTCTTGTTTTATTTTGTAGGTTCTTCTCATGTGTTGTTTAACTTCCTGCATTGTGTGCTTTCCCACCTTTGTGACTGTCTGCCCCACCCTGACGTGTTTCACCTGTTCCACGCATAGACTATATTAATATTAATGGACAAAGCGACGCAAGCTTCTCCTGTACTGTACGGTAATTTGTCTATTATGCGTCAGAAGGTCGCGTGGTTATGACACAATCGTTAGCCTATTTTTACAAAAACGCCTGCTACGGAGCCATAACATGAGATACAAGGTAATGGAGCCTTTTATACATTGTCGTGTTTCTTTAGAAATAAACAATGGACAAATAGAGTCTTTAAACGCTTCAGATGTAAAGTTATTCGCTGTCAAAGTGACGCCAAAATGAATGGCAGTCAATGGAATGCTAACGGCGGGTGATGGCTTGATAGCATCAAAATGGCTCCATAGGAGGTATGCTTTGTGGAGGCTCGCTTACCCCCTTGGTTCCACGTTAGCCCTCTTGTCACCTGTCCTCGTTACCACCCTCCTGTGTCTCTTGTTTCAATGTCTGATTGTCTGCTGTTGTTCCATTCCTAGTGTTTACTTCTCCAGTGTCCAGTGATTCAGCTTTTGTTTGTTAAAGCTCGCGTTTTGTTTCATCAACCTGCATCTCCTGCAATTGGGTCCTCCTTTTAAATAATCAAATAATTTCCCAAAGCAGCTGGGCAGTGTCATTTTTGGCTATTGTTTTACAAATGTTAATCAAAAATGAGTAAATAGTGCATTTGTAGGGAACTATTTTATGCTGTGGATGAATATGCATGTAGTGCTCTTTTGGTCTTTTCATGGGGTTTGTTGACAATCACAAACATATATAATACGGCCAGCCTTAACGTTTTAAATGTTGTAGTAAAAAGTGTTTACAATCAGACAAATCATCTTAGTTCAAATAAAAAGAAAAAAGTAGACTGTGATTCTTCAGTCTTGTAACAGAGACTGTCATTACAGTAAGAAACAATTCACTGTTATGAAAAGGTGCTTGCATTTAACACTGTGAGAAGAAATCAGCAGATGACTGCAGTGATTACCTTCTTTGTTAAAGCTAATTCAAATCTATTATTTGGTTTCGAACGTCAAACAAAAACAAAGACTAATTAAAGCTGCAAGCAGCGATGGACGGGCCCTCGCGCCACTGCGCGTGTCGGGGTTACTGGCGGTCGCTGCTCCTTGTGACCGTGCATTTGCGCGGCACTCAGACACTGCAAATCGTCTCCAATCAAAAGGTAACTCTCTGCTGAGTTCAATGATACCTCACACAAGACTCTACATCATACAGTTCATTAGCTGTGACGGGGGCGTGGCCAAAGTATAAGGGTTGGGGCCAAGGTTATTATAGTTTTGCATTTTTCATTAGTTTTTATTTTTATTTCGTTTTGACTTTTTGTTTTCAAATTCAGTTTAGTTTTAATTAGTTTTAAAAGCGAGTTTGCTAGTTTAGTTTAGTTTTAATTTTTTGTAAATGCTTAGTTTTTGTTTAGTTTTTATTAGTTTTAGTTTTAGTATTTTTTGTAATATGGGTTATTTGTCGGGGGCAAGATTCAAAAAGGTCAGAAAAAAGTATTGTGTAATAATATTTCAACAAAAACATCATCAAATTTTGGAAATATGTATTCACAATGTATTCAACAATAACACCAGTACATAAAATGTACATATGATGATGAGCACAAATATGTAAACAGTCTACACAAGACGCAGCAGTAAGTGCAAAATGTGTTAGGAAGTGTGCCAGGAAAAAACCTAAATAGCCAACAGACTGAAGAAGACATACATAAACAGGTGTTTTTAACTTTGGTTCAAGTAAAGTGGCGAACTTTTTGAAGTCAATCGACTCACAGTATCATTACACATATTAACCCACGCTTCCTCACGCTTTTAGTGTTCCTGCGTATTTACTAACCAGCAGCTATCGGGTCGCCGGTGAAAGCCCGCCTGTAGTGTTCTCTGTCGTGCGGTTGTCTCTGTCATGCTGCCTGGCCCTGGCCCCATACATCCATGCCGTATACCGGCCCGGGATTAGCTTCTGTTTCGGGGGAAGGGGGCTTTGCGTTCTCCTTGCCACTGCTTGTCAAGGTAAGCTAGGTTAGCCTCCTTGTGCGCGCTTCTCAAATGTAGCCTACTTTCAAATTCGTGGGATTTTTCCCTTTAATAAACTGTCCACTTATTTTACCACCTTCCACTGTGAGGCACTTGCTTTTATCTGACACAGTCATAATCAAATAGGACTCTGCCACTTTCTTCCGACTTTCGGTACCGCTATGATGCCAGGCGAGGGGCATGGACTATGTTGTGTTCAATTTGACGTGGAATGTGGGAATTTCTGGGTTCCCAGTCGGAAACTATATATGTCTACGGCATAGACTGAATAAAACAGGTCTATGGTCAGAAATGTCAACTCTGAAAGATATAATGTTATTTGCTCTGTGAAAGACATTGACAAAGACAAAAACTAAGGACATTTACTCGATAATTTTATTTTATTTTAGTTAGTTTTGCAAACAGACATTACAGTTTTAGTTTAGTTATCTTTTTTGTAATTTGTAATTTTGTTAACGATTATAACCTTGGTTGGGGCTAACCTTTACCAATAAAAAAGGAAGTCTCTGCTAAGTTCATTGATACCTCACGTAAGACTCTACCTTAAACAGGTCACCAGTTAGGAAAGGGGCGTGGCTTAAGCATAGGGGGGCGGGCCAAACCATCACCAATGAATAAGGAACTCTCTGCTGAGTTCAATGATACCTCACACAAGGGTCTACCTTAAACAGTTCAAATGTTATGAAAGGGGGCGTGGTCTGAGTAAGTGGGCGTGGTTAAAGTATAGGGGGCGGCTCAGTATCACATGTAGACCACACATAAGTTTCATGTAAATCGGATGATGTTTGTCATATAAGGCGCATTTCCTGTTGCCAGTGGGGGGTGCTATGACCAAAAGTCAATTTTGGCCTCTATATGTCCTAAGGCCTGGACTCTTGTCAATCGTGAGAAATTTCGGGCAGATACGACAACGTACACTCAAGTTACAACAACTTCTTTGTTCATTGCTAAACACTTAAAATGGCCGCCACGCCACGCCCACACTGTTTGACGAAAAGTTATTAATAACACAGTTATTAAAAAAAAAAAAAAGAACAAAGTCCATCGGATGAAATCTCTAGGAGGAGTTCGTTAAAGTATAGCATGTATAGTTTTGGGCTTACTTCCTGTTGCCACTAGGGGGTGCTATGACTTTGAGTCAGAGTTAGAGTCTTATGAATCCTGAAAAGTTTCGAGCTAGTTGGACAATGTACACTCAAGTTACACCCACTTCCTGTTTCGGTGGCAAAACGCACAAAATGGCTGCCCCGCCATGGCCATGCCCTATGACGAAAAGTTTTTCTTTTAATAACTTTTCATCTTTAAGGTCTTAAGATGGCACAGACCAAATTTGAAGTTGATCAGATGAAATCTCTAGGAGGAGTTTGTTAAAGTATGACGTGGAAATGGCCAAAATTGCACTAATTTCGAACCTTCAATTCAAAATGGCAGACTTCCTGTTGGGTTAGGGTATGGCTCCAATGAGCCTTTTTGTACGTCTTGACATGATACATATGCGTACCAAGTTTTGTTAGTCTACGTTAAACGTACTGCAGGGGCTCAATTTTTTTTAACTTTGTAGAGGGCGCTAGCTAGCCATTTTTGTGCGCCTATTCCCGAATCCCTTAAAATACGTACATTTTTACCAGGATTGATGCGACCGCCAATTTTGGAGAGTTTTTGAATATGTTAAGCCCCTCAAAAAGGCAATTCACTTGCCGTAATAACACTTCCTTCAGTTTCAATAGGGCCTTCGCTGCCGTCGGCGCTCGGGCCCTAATGATGCATTTTGAATGTAATTGGTGTCACAGATACATGCTTGGCAGGGAGCGTGGTGTGACATGTGGATAAACAGTCTGGCTGAGAACCAGTTTGTGTTTGTTAACTAAAGCCAAAAAGATAATTACCTTGAGAGCAAAATATTCTTACTTTAACACTTACTACTGCAATTATTGGAAATAATTTCTTCTTGTAATCTTGTAAAAATTGGCATTATTTTTTCATTAATCTGTGTATCATACTGTAATATAAGGGTGAATATAGCTTGATTGAGATCTATATATATATATATATATATAGATCTCAATCAAGCTATATTCACCCTTATATTACAGTGTGACGGCCCCTGTGTGATCTAGTGGGGCCTCTCTGTAGGAGTGATACCTCTCTGGTGTTACCCATCTTTGCTTTGAGTTGATTGCAGATCTGGTGCACCTGGGAGCTGTGAGCTTGTGGGGATAAAGCTCCACCTGGTCAGACTACATGTGTCTCTCTTCACTGCAATCCAGACATCAACCATGGCCTGATCATCCTGCCTGCCACATCTTGTTTTGAGTTTATTTAAGTTACAGAGACACACTTTGCACATTACAAAAGATATGTTTAGTTTATTCTTTTGTTAAATAAATCACTTTTGATCATTTACAATGCCTCACTCCCTCTTTTGTCATGGCCCTTGAGCCAGGTTATGACAATAAATATATATATATATATATATATATATATATATATATATACACACACACACACACACACACGCACACTCACCTAAAGGATTATTAGGAACATCTGTTAAATTTCTCGTTAATGCAGTTATCTAATCAACCAATCACATGGCAGCTGCTTCAATGTATTTAGGGTTGTGGTCCAGGTCTAGACAATCTCCTGAACTCCAAACTGAATATCAGAATGGTAACGAAAGGTGATCTAAGCAACTTTGAGCTTGGCATGGTTTTTGGTGCCAGACAGGCTGATTTGAGTATTTCACAATCTGCTCAGTTACTGGGATTTTCACGCACAACCATTTCTAGGGTTTACAGAGAATGGTCTGAAAAAGGAAAAACATCCTGTATGCGGCAGTCCTCTGGGCGAAAATGCCTTGTTGATGCTAGAGATCAGAGGAGAATGGGCCGAGTGATTCAAGCTGATAGAAGATCAACTTTGACTCAAATAATCACTTGTTACAACCGAGGTATGCAGCAAAGCATTTGTGAAGCCACAACATGAACAACATTGAGGCGGATGGGCTACACCAGCAGAAGACCTCACCGGGTACCACTCATCTCCACTAAAAATAGGAAAATGAGGCTACAATTTGCACGAGCTCACCAAAATTGGACAGTTGAAGACTGTAAAAATGTTGCCTGGTCTGATGAGTCTCGATTTCTGTTGAGACATTCAGATGGTAGAGTCAGAATTTGGCGTAAACAGAATGAGAACATGGATCCGTCATGCCTTGTTACCACTGAGCAGGCTGGTGGTGGTGGTGTACTGGTGTGGGGAATGTTTTCTTGGCACACTTTAGGCCCCTTAGTACCAATTGGGCATTGTTTAAATGCCAGCCTACCTGAGCATTGTTTCTGACCATGTCCATCCTTTTATGACCACCATGTACCCATCCTCTGATGGCTACTTCCAGCAGGATAATGCACCATGTCATAAAGCTTGAATCATTAGGGCCTGAGCGCTGACAGCGGCGAAGGAATAGGCGCACAAAAATGGCTCGCTAGCGCCCCCTACAATGTTAACAAAATTGAGCCCCTGCAGTGCGTTTAACGTAGACTCACAAAAGTTGGTAAACATATGTCACATGTCAAGATGTACAAAAAACGTCATTGGAGCCATACCCTAAACCCAACAGGAAGTCCGCCATTTTGATTTCAAAGTTTGAAATTAGTGTGATTTTGGCCATTTCCACATGTTGTACTTTAACGAACTCCTCCTAGAATCAGTGCAGGTAACACGGAGAAGCTGCAACTACGTACTACAAGCGCCCCCTGAGCTAAAACGGCAGTGGTCGGGGCAAGTTTTAGAGTGCCTTTGTGCCTCTTAACAGACAAAATGCAATTAATATGTCTGTGCCACATGAACAGGGCCCTTACGTGTCAACAAGATGCGTTTTCAACTCAGACATTGTTTAAATTCACCTACCCTGGTCCTTGTATCGATCCTGCCGGTAGCTAGCTTGCCCTGCTAGCTGATAACCGTTAGCCGTTAGCTGCCGTCTGGTGAGTGTATTCAGCCAGGCTTTTGTGATAATCATCCCAATAGCGGCGGTGGTGTAGCTATGTCCTCCAGTTACTGAAGGCTAGCTTTAGCTTGCGTTTGGAGCATCAAGTTCATCTGCGGGTTTCTCCTCTGTCTGTCTCGTTCTTTCCAACTCTTGTAAGGCTAGTTCTTCGTCTGTATACTCGGGTTCAAATAAATAAGGACGACGATCAAACTCAAAATAAGGTGACCAGATTTCTGAGACAAAATCCGGGGACATTTACTGCTCAGAAGCATAAATACCTCCAAAAAAGGTAATGTTTTTATCTTTGTAAAACTTAAAACAGGGACACTGCCCCAGGGGCATCACAAGACCTAGAGCTGCACTGGGGCACATCAGAATTTTAACCATGCACACACAGGTGGAATAGTTTTTTCTTCATATTTTTGCATTAATGTCACTAGGAAGCATACCAGTATAAATATATATTCATATTTGTAAGTGGGATTGTCTGGAATCTGGCAATATAATAACCATTATGGTGGGATACACTGGCTAAGCAATTTACAAAAATGTCTGTGCTGACATAAAAAGTTTCATGAGAATACATTATAATTTTGTCCCAAAGCTGGAGACCATGTAGAAATTTTGTTGCAATTTCAAAACCAGATTACCCGGGAACCGCTTGTTGTACCGATGCATGTGTTGAGTGAAGAGTTTGTGAAATATTTCACAGAGAGTAATGGTGTGCAGAGATTTATGCAGATTGCAAATATGATAACATTTCATGTAAGTTCAATGTTAATTTTCTTGCAAACCTGGCACTAATATCATTGGAAAGCTTAGATTCTGGTTGAGGTGGTTGTGCCAGACTCACGTCTTTGGCTGAGTCAGAGGGAGAGCAGGTGTGCAGTTGTGAAGAAGTTGGTAATTTCATGGCGCAGAACACGTTTGCGTGCACTGTATCCGTGTAACATTCTCATTAGGGGCTGAGCCCCCCTAAAGGTCTGATCCTACAATCGCCCCTGCTGCTACTTCATACTTGTATTCCACTACACCTCAGAGGAAAATGTTGTAATGTTTACTGCACTACATTTATCAACTTTTGCTTTATTGCTTCACGCTGGGCTTGTTTCTGCAACAGCTCATTGAGTATCGGATACAATTAAAACTATTGAGGAAATATTTTCCTTTGGTCCAGTATTAAACGGGATCGCAGTCGGCAACAGCGAAATTAAGTTACAATGTAAGTTAATGGACGTCAATTGTCCAGCTTGTATTTACGTTCATAAAAGTGCTCGTTTTGCCGCTGACAGGCTCAGATTAATATTATAATATAATAATAATATAAGTGTCTGACAACATTATGGAAAGGATTTCTAAGGAGGTTGATCTTTCTGTTAGAGTAAGATCCTTTTTTCAAAGATAAAAAGTCCGCAAAATTGCGTTCGCTAAACCCACCAGACTTCATGTAAATAAACAGTAATTTTAGCATCGTAAAATATGGACATTCTAGAACATATCTGAGCTCTGAGCAGCGCTCATATATATATATATATATATATATATATATACACAGCGAGACAGCTACTTGAAAGCATTCATGCATAGATCTCTCATTGCCTTATATTGAATCTGATATCGATAGATCATTGATTTCAACCATTTCCACCAGTTTACGTTAAAAACAATCAAATTTCTTGCTAAATGTTTAGTAAAATAAACTCTCTACACCGACTGCTGACTGCTCAGCACCATGTGTGCACGTATTCATGTGTTTGAAATGAATATGCTAAAACACATCATCTGTCGGGTAAACATCACTTCTGATTCCCTGGAGGGGTATTTCTGAAAGCAGCTTTAACAAACTCTGAGCTTTCACTAAACCTGCTTTCTGAAACAGACCCCAGCTTTCTGAAATGGGGTCCAGATGGTTACATGTGTCATAATGTTTTAGGATTGAAATATGCAAATTTGCTTTAATTTGATCAGAGGAAACCTGTCAGGAAGCTGATGAAGATGAATCCTTAGAGAAATAAGTGCATTTTAATGTCACACCCAAAAGTAAACAAAAGGTTCACCTCACTTAAAACATCAAAATACAGAGATTAGAACCTGCTATTGCAACAAGTTCTTGTGTTTCTGAGCTGTCAAAGCTGATCAATATTTTGCATGAACGTGTGCTTCTATATGTGTATTGTGAAAGGTGTTGCTCGTAGTCGACTCAGCGTGTGTTAGCTTATTGTTTTGGTTCTACACCTTGCAACGTTCTTGTTTTGGTTCCCTCTCACTGCTCTCATCAGTGTCATTTCCAGACATTGCAGCTGTTGTCAGTGAAAAAACTCTAAACACCCACTGCCTGCTCAGTACGAAACAGCAGTAGAAGCTTGTGAACATCGTGGGACATTTAACAGTAACCACTGTTTCCCCTAGGAGTTGGTAGACACCAAATATAGAGCTAAGCTAAAAGGAGAGTACATATGCGACTTGTTTTTGTCAGGTGGCCAGAGACTCCAAAAGAAATTATAATAGTGCTCCATATCTTTTGCATGTGTAAAGAGGCAACTGTTTGCTAACAGGTTCAATATAACAACAACTATGGGGTGATAATATGTCAATGTTGCGTTTATAGCTTTGTGTACTCCCCCCATGTTGCCAAGAATGAAATGAATACAGGTTTAAAGGTTTGCTTACATTATTAATATTTGTAAAGAGCCCTATAATTTCATATGTGATTATTTAAAAAAATATGTCATCTATGTAAAACTAAAAAAGAATACAATATAAAGCTTGTTCTTACTGTGGACATCCCCTCTCTGTTTGGTGACCTCCTTCTCGATGGTGTTGTCTACAGGTGTGACCGGTGGTGGTGTGGGGGGGGGGCGTTTGGTGGGAGCCACTGGCCTTGGTGGGATGTAGGGCTTGCGAGTAGGTGCTGGTGGCTTCCTGGTTGGGATAAAGGGCTTCCTGGTGGGAACTGCTGGCTTGCGTGGAGGCGGGGTGACTCTCGTTGGAGGCTGAGGTGCTTTGGTCGTTCTCATAGTCGTGGTGGTGGTGGTTGTTGATTTGGTGATAATGGGGAAGATTCTCTTTTGTGTCACTGGTGGGCGCATCGTGGTGGTGGTCCTCTTCTGATCCATGTCAGGGATGCGGTTGTGATGATTTGGAGGCAGTTTGCCTGGTCTCGGGGGGTCAATAACCACCTTAGGAATGGCTGAAATGATAAGAGAATGCAGAGGGAGTACTGAAATATGAGCACTTAAGAGTTAATGAGGCGTAGAATTGCAGACTAACTGCAATGATTAGTCTGACTTTTGCAGAGGAGGGATTTCTTTCATCTACTGAGACTTCTCCTGATATCTATTAACTAAATGTTAGCATCCTAAAACAAATTGTGTGTCTCAAATCTCACTGAAGCAAAAGCTCACACAAGCGAGGCCAATAAAATCCTCATGCTGCAAGTTCACATTCATTTGTTTTTTTATATAAAGACAATTCTGGACATATTTTCCTCAAAAGAGATAAAGAGGGATGAACAGGGTGCCTTCCCAAACTAACTAACCCATAAAGACACCCCACGTTCAGTGAATTACTGCTTTTGTGAAATCAAGCCGACAGTGGCTTTTTCATCTGCCCATGTGCTCGTCCTGATTAGCAATTCTTTGGGTGTTCATAGCCAGAGGCCTCGCAGCAGCAGGCCAAAGACGCTCTGTGTGTGTGAAATGATCTCTCCGCTCAAACAGGCTGTTGTGCCCCGGAGATCACCCTCGCTTTGCTGATGTCATCAAAGTTACACCTCCTTTTCCTTTGTTCCTCCACACATTCTTCACGTCAGAAGCCGAGACTGGGGGGTTGGTGTGATGTGGTGGTGGTGGGGGGCCTTCATAAGGGTTTCATGAGTGAGGAATGAGAGTGGACAAAGGCAAGAGGTTTGACCTCAGTTATTGCCTTCTCAGGTTGCAGGTGACTTTGATATGTGATACACAAATAGGATATTGCAACTCGACTCCCAGAGCACTTGTGGCTCACACCCCCTTGGGCAGGCGACAGGGTGAAATATTTGAAACACACTATGCCAGGAGGCATCCTCTCTGCTCTACAGACTGTTACACCAGTTGAGTCTTTTAGATGATTAAATAACTGTGGAGAATAAATGACTTCTTGTCCACTGAGCTGCTGTAAAAAAAAAACTGCAGACACACAGACTAATGAAGTGTGTGTCAGCAAGCAAATTGAGACCAAGAAAAGAAATATTTCACATTTGATGATGAATTTGCTTGCTGACACAGACTTCATTGGTCTGTGTGTCTGCAGTTTTTTAACAGCAGCTCATATATATATATATATATATATATGATAAGGCAGCAGGGTGATTTAAGTAATGACTGACAGCAATTACAAAGAAAGGAATATCAGTCCCGGCTCTGTGCTTGGCTATTCCTCCCTCTTTCTTGCTTTCCTGGCTTTTTAAAAAACATGGGCAAAGAAAACAAAAATGTGAGGCCCCATTCGTCTTTGCAAAAGTGAGCATTGTAGCCACGGGTATTGTTCTCAATTCTTACGTTTGCAGTCGTGGCCCATCCCCCTGTAACCGTCTTTGCATTTGCACTTGTATGAGCCTGGCGTGTTGTAGCAGGTGGTGAAGCTGCTGCAGTGGCTCTGACCTAAAGAGCACTCATCCACATCTGAAAGATAGTGGAAACATAACAACATTCAGCTACTGGGTGCAAGTGTAAAAAACAAAACATCAGACATAACAGCAGAATAACAAAGGATAATTGCTTCACATCCACTTCAAGGAGGGCTCAGAGTTTATATCATATCTACTGTTAGTGAAAGCATGTAAGTGAATGGCAGTGATCCCTCTATGAATGCCAGAGCAAAAATCCTCATCAGAGTTGTTGTCTTCTCTAAGACCAAGCTGCAAGGTCTTTGTTGCATTTTAGAAGGAACTGCTTTTTTCCAGATGCCGCTAAGATTCAAGGTAACTATGTGGTTTTGTATAGAATATTGATTACATTTTTTGATAGCATGTGCAATGCTGGGGCAAAGTCTAATAACATGAAACTGTTTAAACTAGTTGAGTTGACAGAGATTTCTAAAAGTATTCTGAAGTGGTTTCAATTCCTCTTTTATTACACATTTTATTTATTTACTACTTCAACAACTATGGAGTACTTAAAGAATGGAATCAGTAATCCTACTTCATGAGACAGTTTCAACTGACGTTTATTTATCCGTTTAGAGTTTGAATACATTTTCAACATCCTAACCCGTGGTATGTTTAACTGTACTATATAACATTGCAGATGCAAAATACAGTAAAGTTTAAGTTCTTAAAAAAGTAGTTTTCACCAGTGGTGAAAATAAATATAGCAGTGCCTCCGTGTAAAAAATATTCTATTGAAATTTTAACTTTATTAGAAATATCATTAGCAAAATTTACTTAAAGAATCAAAAGTTAAAGTACTAATCCTGCAAACATGGTTTCTTTTACTGTGTTTTATTATTATATATACACAGTATCATGTTATTGGATTTTTATTATTACAGATGCATTAATAAGCATGAATTTGAACAGCTTTATATACTGCTAAGAAGATTCATCTATAATAATACATCATATTTCATAAATTGATCATATGTTTTGTATGTAAAATCTTAATCTGCAAATTAACTTAAGATGTCAGATAAATGTAGTGGAATATTTGCCTCTGAACCGTAGCCAAGTGGAAGCATGAAGTAGCAAAAAAATGAAAAGATTCAAGTACAGTACACAAGTCTGTCAAAATTGTACGTACAATAATTGAGTAAATGTACTTAGTTACTGGTTGGTAGTGGGTATCTTCTGAAGTTACAGGAGGAATGATTATAGCAAGCAAAAACTGTTTCAGTGTAATGGGCATGTTTTGCAAATCTCAGCACATCTATGACCTTTGCAAGTTTTAACTGTAAAAGCCTCACTGCAGAGACCTTGTAACAGTACCTATGCATTGGTATTTCCCATTGATGTATTGCAGGTCAAAGCCTTCATGGCACTTGCAGATGTAGCTACCAAAAGTGTTTATGCATTTCCTGAACCTGGGACACACTGCTATCCCTGTGGCACACTCATCCACATCTGCAAGAGGAGCAACAAATACACAGGTTATTAAACAGAAGAAAATGTTCAAATGAAAACATAATGTATTTATCGTTTTTCACTAAGAATCATTTTAGAGTTACATGTAGCGTATAATGCATTTAAAATAACACAATGCAGTGAAAAACTTCAAGATTAAAAAAGGAAATTTAATACAAAACTAAACAAATATCTCTAGTCATACAGTACCAGGAGACTTTTCCACCTTCCCTGGTTAGTATTCATTTATGAACAGCCACATTATATATTCTGTTCAGTGAGCAGAATACAATGCACAATACCTTGTTTCATTATTTAAAGACCTATTCTAAGTGTCTTTGTTAATCACCTTTGCAGGCATGTGGGCATTAATATTTAGACACAGAGAGGCTCAACACATTTGCCTTAAAATCATTAATTTATTTTCTGCATAATGCAGCTGAGGCACTGCAGTGCCACAGGGACTGTTGTTTAAAAGAACCCTAAAAAACACAGAGACACCTGGACCAGCTGGGGAAACAAGCAAGTTAAGTAAGTGGGCAGAGCTCCCTTATCCCTTAACAACTAATGCTGCAGTTCTCATCAGCAAGGCACTTAATCCCAAACTGCTCCAGTGGAGCTGCTTAATGGCCAACAGTTGAATTATTTAGCTACTGACAGAGCAGCAGTGAATTATCATGTTTTACATAAAACACACATACACACATAAATACAGCCACTGTGTCAAATATTTATAATATATATATATATATATATATATATATATATATATATATATATATATATATATATATATATATAATTATGAATGCTACATATGGCTTTGAAGACAGTTCTGACTTTTCTTTCAAAGCAGCAAACCTTTAAGTGTCAGATTTAAAGCCTTAATCATAGTTACATATCAATGACCAAATATTAAGCTCTGCAAATGTGTTTTACTTGACAACTCTGTTCTGATACATTAAGCAATTTCTATGAGAGGCAGCATTGAAATATGAAGCCGTCTCATACTGAACTTCTGCAACAATGCAACAACATCAATACACTTTGTCATTAATCAGACGCTTTTCTGTCACAGCGCAAAACAAGTCAATACTTCCTTCTAGTGAATCATCAGACATCCTTCTTAAGGGCTTTCTAGTACACAAATACATTTTAAAACAGACTACATTCCACATCAAATCATAAATCCAATTAACCAAAGTTAGTTAAACATCGGGGTATTTGTCAAACTGCTAAAAGTTCAATGTTGGACTTAAGCAAAAGATCAAAGTAAATATTCTTTACTTTTACTCCTACTTGCAAATAATAAAAGCTCTTTATCAAGTTCCTTATGACTTAGCTTCCTTAAATCATTTATCAGGGGTGGAAACAACACACATAAAGCTGGCATTGATTTTGTTTGCAATCTCTTTCCATGTATCTTCACTGTCTGCACTTGTCAATGTGGTACTAAATTCTGCTTGTTATAGGATTTATCTGATGGAAATCATCTACCAGCTGCAGAATTTCTTTCCTGCCTAGTTTGGTTTTCTTTTTGTTTCCATTTGTACTAATTTTCTATTATTTCATCCCAAGTAAAACATCCAAATGTATATATTATTAAAATGCAAGATCAATGTTAATTTCACATGTCAATGACACTGGAGCTATTTCACACAAATAAAACAATCTTTGTTGAAAATAAATTTAATTCATGTGTGTTTTGCTGAAAAACATGTATCTGAATAACTTGTAAGGATAAAAAAAAAAGAAATAAAAAAGAATGAACAATGGGGCAGACATAGCGTTAATCCTTGTCTCTGATTGGCTGTTCCTGAAGATTGCAGCAAAAAAAGCAAAAGCAGACTTGCATATGCGTAGGATGGAAATGCAAACTCTCTTATCTAAAGCTCTGGTTACGAGAAGGAATCACCTCCATCAATATGATTAGAAACTCTACATAAAACTCTCCATAAAACATAGGCTTCTCAAGGGATCCAGACACATTCCATTAAACTGTCCTAACACCTGTGGCAGGCAACCTTTTTCCTTACCCTCCTCCATTATTTTCATGATTGATGTCTGTCCTGTTTTAGAAATCCGCCCCCTATTAGCCAGCCCACAGTTAAGTGGGACTATAGGGCATCGTAACAGGAACGGTCCAATCTTGAACAGACTGTATTTAAACCTCACACAGGTTAACTGCCTCAACTGCCCCTTCATCTGTTAGTTACCCATCTGAGAAGCAGTTCCACATAATGAAAGGAGTGGAAGATAGGGGGAGGATAGGATCACATTTCTGCGGTAAAAATCACCATTTGGTTGACAAGGCCAGTTATATTGCTGGGTTCCTTGATCAAAGCATCAAAAGCGTATTGGTAAATATTTTTTGATTAACTTCAGCTTTGCTTGCTTGTTTGAGTTCCAAAATTGCACTTTCACTGCCAAGTTTTCATTCTTGCTCTGCCAAAACAGTTGCATTTGATTATCACTCAGCTAATTTAAAGGCTGGGAAGAACATAAAAGAAATTAATAAAAACATGAAACATTCTTGTTTGGGATGCTTGACATGAGTTGTTCATGAAAGGGAGTGGTAACATGAGGCTCAGTTTTCAGCTCTGTGGATATATATAAAGACTGTGACGTACCCACACAGGTTCTTCCATCCGGAGCCAGCTGTAGCCCCGGTGACGGACACTGACATCGGACCTCTCCTTTCAGCACCTCGCAGCCATACTGGCAGTTGGCCATGCCACAAGTGCGAGCATCTGATGGACACAAGGGAAACACAACACATATTAACACATGCTGGTGCCACAAGGGAGAGAAAAGGAGTGTGGGGGCGGGGGAGTTTGTAATGCTCACACTCTCACTTTCTTTCCTTCTCACACTATATCCTTATCCTCCAGCTGGTGTGTGAGAGCCAGACCACTGTCTGCCTTTACTGATATTAGCTGAGTTGACCCTGAGGTGCAGACAACAGAACAGCACACACTCTGCCATTATTAGATTCCTGTGCTGCGCAGTCGCTCTGCGCTTACACCTTTGCCCGCGCAATCCTCCCTCTCTCACTTTCATCCTTTACTACACCTAAATAATCATAAATCCAGCTCCACCCTATCGAAGCATGTATAGTGTGTGCGGCACCTCTTTTGTTGAGCCATGCAGGGCAGATCAAGATCCTCCAAAATAATAATGGAACAGATTTTGGTTTGCCTTTGTAAAATAACTTCGGACTCTAAAAAGGATATTAAAAGTGAGGCTGATGCTGACGTTGCTACTTCAGCTGCCGCAGCCACCTTGGAGTACAGTTTGATGACTGAGGCAGGCCATGCTGATTAAATGCTACAGCGATCTATTGATCAAAGCAGTAGCAGGGGAGAAAAGAAGAGCGGCAGGGTGTTTAACACTATCATGCTATCATCACACAACAACACCTGGAATAGTTTGAGATTGCCTCAAGTGGTGAGCAATTTAGATTTTAAAAGCGGGAAAATTAATTATCTTTTGATAAAAAAATAACTAATTAAAATGAGGCAGCAGGAGTCACGCCATACTCAAGTGGAAACGTGAGGAGAAAATAGTTATCAGGTGGGAAACCAAATTTACAGGGAGACATGTACAGGCATTAACTCTGACTCTGTGAAAGACCTCGGGGCAACCAATAAGAACTGCACATTCAATCGAGTGTCTAAAGATTGTGTTTCTTTCATATTTTTTATTTTAGGCCTCTTAGGGTTCTTCAGAGGGGTCCTTCAGACTGTGGAGCTGTTATAATGAAGCGGATCAACGTGAGGCTTTAATCAAAACAGTCTATCAAAGAATTGTGAGGCTGCTGTCAGAGGTACTCACACGTGGGAAAATGTATCTTATAATAGAGAGCATATGTCATCAGCATTGCCTTGCGCTGACATTCAGATGAATACATTTGTAGTGAAGTGAAGAAAGGCTTCATAGCAGCACATCCAGGCGACAAAGCAAAATAGAGATTACAAAGAAAAAAAATTGGGGGAGAAAATACATCAGGAATGAAAATATCCACATTTCAGGCAACAATACAAACAGAGACGTTTTTGTGTGTGTGTGTGTGTGTGTGTGTGTGTGTGTGTGTGTGTGTGTGTGAGAAGGACAGACTCACTTCCACAGGTCCCGTCAGGCATCATCATGTAGCCGTTGAGGCAGTAGCACTTGTAACTCCCATATGTATTCATGCACCTGTGTTTACAGGGCCTTGGCTTCAGACCGCACTCATTCAGGTCTGCAGACACAGAGAGACGGCATAAGTGGACTGGAGGACAGAGAGAGACACTCCTACACAGAGGTGAAATTAGTCAGAGGGCAAAGGTGAAGAGGTCAGCAATGTCAAACCTCACCCATCCATTTATGTGTGGGTTTGTCTGTCTGTGCGTGTGTTAATGTGTGTGCTTTGGAAGGGGTGGGGGTGTCTTCGAGGAAGTGCCATGTTCTGACAAGCCTGTAACTTCCCTCTTTGATGATTTAACAGGAAGCTAGTGTCAACTGTTAACCTGCCCATTACCTGCAAGTGATAAAATATGCTATTATACCCTCTAACTCACCACAACTTTATGTGGTTGTAGCTGCAACACACAGCACTCTTTGATATAATTCCAGTCTTTTTTATACAGACATAAAAGTAGAGAAATCTCACCCACAACAGCCCGTGAAAATCGTATTAGAAAATGATGCTGTCTGACTTCGGAGCAGGGAGGGCTCCTGGGAGAAAGGAATATGCCCTGAGCTCAACACCTGTCAAATGCTTATGCAAATTCACGTCATTATACCCTTCTCACAGCACAACATTTATATATTTCAGTCGCAAGTCCCTGGTGTTGTGTATGTTGCCTCACTGGAATTACTTACTGACACTCCTAAATGGAACAGAGACACCATTAATGTTATTAGTTACACCTGTGTGTGCATCCTGCAATGACAAGTCAAAGTGTCCTCCAGGTGAAGGGTTTATGGTGGCTGTAGCCAACCAACCAACCAAGCGCTAGATAGCTCTATAGTCCTTTACGATGCCAGACATTTTGACAAGTCATAGCAGGAAACGCACAGGTGTAACTAATAACATTAATGATGTCCTCTTTTCACTTTGGTATTTCAGTTCCAGGGCTGTTGTGTATGTTGCCTGCCTGCGATGACTTACTGACACTCCTAAATGGAACAGAGACACCATTAATGTTATTAGCTACACCTACGTGCATTCTGCAATGACAAGTTAAAAATGCTTAGAGTGGCTGAGTTAAATAAGTAAACGTTTATTTCTTACTGTACTGTAGACTCCACTGAACACTTACTAGAATGTGAATAAAGTAAAGTGACAACCAACCAATAAGAGCTTGATGGCTCCATATGACAGGACATGTCATAGTATTAAACACATATAACTAATGACATTAATGATGTCTGCATTCCATTCAGATGTTTCAGGTACAGGGCCTTGTTATTGTGCATGCTGGCTCAGTGTTCGAACTATACCGTGGCCTTTGGGGGAGCCCACTTTTTTTTCTTCTTTTTTTCACCGGGGGGGGGGGGGGGGTCATGCGCTTGCGACTTACAATGAGATGCATAACAGCTACAAGTGTATGCACTACACAGGATTTACCCTATTATACTTTATCGACAGGAATTGATAGGTCAAACAGCACCCACAAACAGCATCAGGCTCTCTTTGAGATTTGAGACATGAACAACGGTTTAAGTTACTCAGGCTACCGAAGAATATCATAATTCCTCCGTTCAATTAGGCCTAAGCGATGCACCCGAAGCTTCCATCCTTAACAAACAGCCATGTAGATTGGCTCTTCCAGTCTCTCCACTGCCGGCTGTTCCAATTTAACGGGAGAGAGGAGCAAGAGGGGTTAGGATCGTGACTGGCCTCTGACAAGCTGTTACCACCATCATCTTCAGCCAAAGAGGACATTATTTCTTCAGCTTCTTCTTGCGTTGTCACCCCGGCGGGAGGTGTGCTAACAGGGCTTGCAGCAGGTGAATCGGTTGTGCTATTAACGTCATCGCTACACAATTTCTTAGTAAAACCAAAATCAATTAAACTGCCTTGTTTTCTTTTTGCAATGGCTATATGATGATGATAACTGCAGAATGGATTTCAAGGACTTTGCGCGCCAATTAATGGCTTCCAACGTTCATATTTTTTCTATGAATCTTTGAGTTAACTATGTAATGTACTAAACATAAGTTGAATTTGCACTGCAGCGGCGCCACGCCTTGATGCTCATGACAAGAATAGCATGTATAGTTATCTTTATTGAAGTGAATTAGGTTTAAATCGCTGTCATGCATGAATGAATGATGTTTTTGCAATTTTACACATAATAATCCATGATGATCAAATTACACTGAAACTGCACGTCAAAATGACACATTGTCAATATTTTTAGAGACCCACTAAAATTTCACAAATCACGTTTTCAGGGGAGCCCATGTCTTATCAAGGGGAGCCGAGCTCGCTTGTACCTGAATGGAATAAAGCCATCATTACTTAGTGACAGGTGTTCTAAGCGATGTCACACGTTTTTTAGGCTACAACATTTTTTGTCACATACAGCAAACATCTACTCACTATCCGCAAGCTGCCTGTCCCCTGAACACACTGTAAAAAAAAAACACAGTCTCTGTAGACAGCCGAGGCTCCACAAACGGCAACAAAAACAGGGCGAGCTAGACTTTGTTTTGTTTGACAATACTTTGAACGTCAACAAGAAATGACATCACCCAACATCGCTTAGAGCACCTTTAAAGAAATGTGCCTTAATCTTGAGATTATTTTATAACAAAGTAAACTGTAATAAAACGACCTAAAGATTTAGATAGCTCTATTTCCTTTTTGCAATACAGCAGACAGTTTTACACACAGGTGTAATTAATAACCTTAGTTAATTAATGTTTGTATTCCACTTACTGTAGGAGGCATTATGGGACATCTAAATAAAATGGAGCCATCATTATTGAAGCACTGCGGTAGTTCAGATAGGAGCAGAAGATGTTTACTGCATGTTCACGACCATCTCGTTCATTTACATGGTCCATAGAGTCTGGCTGGCGCTCGTTCATTCTGCCCTTGCCAATGAATGGTTAAAACTCCAGTGTCCTGATGACAAAACTTATACTATTTAAACCTGTGATTTTCCTACTAGCACAAGTCAAAATGTCTGCTGTGAAAAAGGCCAATATGCATTCTAAATGCACATAGTTCTTAATAGAATATTGATTATGCTGCCATTAGCTGTGGTGGAAAGTAACTAATTACTCTCATTACTGTAATTGAGAATCGTTGTTGTGTATTTGTTCTATATGAGTACACTCAATAATCCATTTGCATTCTTGAATCTCACTGCACTCAAACTTTGAGAAAGAGAGGAATTATAGAGTAGCCTGGAGTAATGCTGGTCTGACACAGAGAGGAAGATTTTTCATTGTAGTTTTTTTCAAATGTCTTTTTCTTCCTAAAGCAATTTTCTAGATTCTCATAAAGAAAATAGTGTCACTACTCTTGCAGAGCATCACTGAATTGAAGAGGGCAGGTTTCAAAATGTATTTTTAC
Organism: Sander vitreus; assembly: GCF_031162955.1. NCBI lineage: Eukaryota > Metazoa > Chordata > Actinopteri > Perciformes > Percidae > Sander > Sander vitreus. The sequence continues at coordinate 23,044,230 of NC_135856.1, read as the reverse complement.
TTCTTACTTTTACTAATATTTGGGAAAAGTAACAGGACTTCTACTTTGGGAGGATATTCTAGCAAACTTTCTTATTGCGGTTTTAGATAACTGATATGGAATCACATTAAGGGTCTATAAGGAAAACCTTACTTTTGCAACCTCTTAACAGTGTAATCACACCACGTCTAAAGCGAGCGTTGCGCAGGCGCGATTACATACAAAGTCAATGCAAAGATGCAAATAGATGCAAATTTGCATCAGGTGACGCAAACGAAATGAAATGAATTTATATTTCAACTCGAGCGAGAAATTGCTTGAAGCTGTAAGCCTATCAGCGTTGAGATTCTTCTGCACAGCATAGTCCTGATCGATCAGAACTCTGATTTAAGGCCACTCTTGGCTCTTGTCCAATACTTTCCCTGAGTAATTTCTAATGAGCGTGTACTGTAGGTGGGGTTTGAAGACTTTAAAGATGAAAACAACGGGTATTGATGGAAGTGAATATTTTACATATTTCTTCCTTATATTACCAAAACACTTTTTAGTGGGGTCCGTTGGGACAACCAGGCCCAACAGGGGAAAATCCAACTTGTAACTACACAGTAATCCATCACACTGGAATGATAACACAGGGTCCAAGAAATATAAATAACTTAAACTATGAATATCACCCCGTTTCTGTGATACAGTACAACAATCACTAATAGATTTGGTCTCACTGTACAGCACATGAGGGGTCATTTTCATCTTGGCTGGCCGCATTGTAAATGACTCCGTGTTTAGCTCCGTGGACATATGCAGGGTGCCTTCTACATTTGACAGATACCATAGATTAATTTAGATGAATGACAGAGCAGATGCCTAGTTTGTATATCCACAGACCACACCTTCTATTAATGGTAGCTTCTGGTCTACTAAAGCCATGTTGGCTGATTCAATAGGTGCACCTGGAATTTGGAATGACCGTCTGCTTGTTAAATCCTACCAAGTGCCACCAGGCTTTGAGTCATGTTCCATGACTATAAATTCTTCTGGATATATAGGGGTCAGTTTGTGGATGCAGTTGTTACATGAGGGCCAGTATAGTGAAATATTTATAGGGTTACTTTCACTGAATACAAGAGTAAGGATAACAAAGAGCAGACATTTAGGAGTGTCACAATTGTTCTACTATACGTGGACATTTGTGACACATTATGTGCAACTTAGGATCTGTGTCTGACACAATTTTCTTTCTGCATTTGTGCTTGCGAAAAGAGGGCGATAACGCAGGTGCATTGTCATACCAAAATTACAAATAACATACATTGCGCTGCGACTGTGTTTGCACTTCTGCTGGTGTGCACCACCACCGCCAGTGTGTTTTTTAAAGCCTTTTTTAAAGCGTGTTGAAAAAATCACTTTCTTTCTAGAATGATAATTAATGCTGATATTAATGTCAAAATGATGTGTCCTGTTTTTGTCAGACAGAAGACTTAGCTCTGTTCATTTTGACAGTCGAAATTCTAACCCTACAACTGTGTCCTTCTCTCACAAGTTAATGTCCACAACTCTCACACCTGCGCATGCACGCACGCACGCACGCACGCACGCACGCACGCACGCACGCTCTTTTTAATTAGCGGTGTCAACCCTGTTTTCCTCCCTTGTTTTCACAGTAAACAACTGGCATTCTCATTACTGCCATTACCGAAAACCATAGCAACACTGTCCATTGTCTGCGTGGCAGAGAAACAGGTCTCCACTTGCCTGTTTGCACTGAAAAACAGCTTCAAAATGAAAATGAGGGATTATTGAAATGGTCACATTCTCAGACAGAGGCAGCTCCATGAGCATCAGCACATGCCAGACACAAGACACAGCCAAGGCCTCCTCCATGTAGAAAGAAACAGACAGGATGGAGAGAGGACACAAAGTACAAGACGGAGAGAGACAGGACACAGAGAGATGGAAAAACAGAGATAACAGACAGACATGATCACCAATTGACAGTTCGACACGGCCCCAGGACTGCAGAAACCTGTGCGATAGCAGAGGTGGAGTGCCCCTCTAGGGTGTTCACTGTACGGTAAATGAACTGCTGAGACACATCTGAAGTGATGCAAAGTGGAGTGATTTATTGGGTCAGCTCCACTGAGGTATGCTATGGTACATTCCCGACACGACTCTATCACTGACAGGGAGATTAGCAGAAGGCTTTCTCTTGGCGATATGCTTGACTCTAAAGAAGATAACACTGGTTAGAACTTGAGGCCGTTTTCTAGCAGCGATGGAGGAGTCATGAGTGCTGTGTCCATGTCGATGAAGGTTTTAAAGGGAAGGTGGAGCTCTTTGTTCCAGGTGCTCAACAAACTAAAGAGGAAAATTAGAGAGGAGAAGGGGGCATAGCAATAAGGAAAAATCCTTGCTATTTGGTTCTGAGAAACAGTTTCTTAGGGAAGAGAGTGAAAAAAAGGAGAGGCAGAAGTAGAGTGGTGAAGACTGTGACATGCTTGGCATTCATGCTGGCATTTTCTACTAAAGATCTACTCTTGGGCGGTGGCTTTTCTGCCAAGGGAGGACAAGAAAACGTAAGAAAATAGTTGAGAGTTGACATTTACTCCTCCGCAGTCTGCACAGTGCAGCACCATGCACGTTGCTCAGATGGTGGAGAAGAGAAGATCGACGATCGAAGAATCTCACCCTCCATCACTACTCTTGCTGGCTGATGGTCCACAGGAAGAAAGACAGGAAGGTGACTGGCCCACACTGGTGGGGTTAAATAGTCCAGCTCTTCTTCTTTAGACAAAAAAATGGGTTAGAGTGGATGGGGAGAGTGGGTGAAAGGGGTTTTGATTGAAGATAAAGTAGTAAAGGTCAGAGAAAAAGTAAAGAGGACAGAAGGAGAGAGACAGAGAGATGTAGTGAGAACGAAAAGCACCAACCACTGGATTAGAACACCTCTGACCACACCACATTCCTGAAAAGTAAAGAGGAACATTATGCAGCAAAGAGGATTACATTTGTGGGAATTGGACATCAACTGAGTATCCTCTGCATTCCTGTTTTTATCGTGAGGGTGAAATAGTATCTAAAAGATTTACAAGATCTCACAGATTCAGAGGATTCCTTCTTAATTTGTGGAGGTTCAAAGGTAGACAGGACTTACCATTTAAAGAGGCAAATCACTACAACACTTTAGCCTCAAGAATCTCAGCTCCTCCCCCCTCTGTCTATCCATCTATGCATCCAGCAACCTTTCCTCCGGCAGTCAGCTAACAACACCTATTGTTAAGCGACAGGAAGATGATAGTGCTACCTCTGACTGTTTTGCACACTTCAAATCATTGAAGCGTTTCCCTATTGAGGCATGCGGTAACTTAAGCTGAAGGGTTATGAAAGCATTCCTGCCAACCCCACCCAGGACAGAAACACTTGCATTATCTGCAAATAGGCACCGTGGTTGGGTATTGGCGTAAGACGTTTTCGTAGCTAAGAACAATAATTCACTGAGAGAATCATGTAACCCGTGCAGCTGCAGTCTTATACAAGTGTTCTTCTTCTTGTAGACAGGCAGCTAAACAAAAAGCAAATGAAGAACATATTGGCTTATTTAGTTTTTTATTTAAGGTTACTTTTTGGGGGCTTTTCCCTTTATTTAGACAGCGACAGTGGATAGACATGAAAGGGGGGATGACACGCAGCAAAGGGCCGCAGGTCAGATCCGAACCTGTGCTACTGCAGGACTCAGCCAACATGGGGCAACTGCTCTTACTGGGTGAGCTACAGGCCGCCCCTAAGTAAAGTTTATTAAGTAAACTTGTAAAATCTAAGGAAAGGAGTTGTACGCTGTAAAGATTTTTGCTCCATGATAAAAACTAAATAACCTAAAATAATCTGCAGGAGGTTGATGACATTGTTTGATCTGATCTCAACAATCACTCGTCACAATCAAGCCAGGTGCTGGAGATCTTAATGCTGCTTTAAAATCTCACTTTTCCGGTCTGTATCCATGTGACACCTTCCTGCCATTCTCCATGCCTTTTCATTGACTCTAGCCTGGTTGACACCAGACCCTTCTCAGTTGTAACTGAGAGTGGGTCTGGGCAAGCTTAATTCACAGCTCATTTCCAAAGGGGCGTCACCAACGAATGCCGCTCAAATGCCTCTGGGCGCAATTGGATAGTCCTTCAACCAATCAGACCAACGATCCGGGTGACATAGGAGCAACAGCGGCATCAATGGGTTGCTGCGCTTCGGTGGCCGTCATGTTGAATGTATGCTGCGTTCATAGACATCGGAAAAACATTTTTCTGTGAAAACATCATCATTCACGTTCCTTCCTGTGGGAATCAGAGGTGGGAAACTCTGGCTAGATTTTGCTAACCGAGTTTCCCAGTTGGTGACGCGTTGTTGACAACTGACGTTTGATGTAGGCATCTTTGGTTCACTGAACATATTTCAATGAAAATAAACTGTTTATTGTGGACAAATGCCTCTGCCAAGAAACATACACAGACATAACATGTTTCAAATTATTCATAAATAGGCCCATGTATAAAAAAACACCACCTTATCCGTGTCCTTTCCCGTTCGTTGTCCTGAAGATAACACAAACAAACATCTGTCCATGTGCTGTTTCTATGCTCATATAAGAAAACAGCAGCAAATATTTTGTTATTGTGGCCTCCATGTTTTCATACACCTGATGCTCTAGGCTACAGCCAACCGTTGGTGGCAGTCATGCAACAAGTTCTTATGCCAAAAACAACGTAATAACGGGGGCGGTCCCTGTTATTCCCAGGTGGCATGAACGCAGCATGTAAACAAAAAGCTGCTTGTCGTCGCTGCGCTATCGTCATTGTGTAAAGCCCGCCTCAACGGTTGTGATTGGTGCCTCGATTTGGAAAAATTGGAAATGGGTTTGAATGGGCTCTTGGCCAGACTGACTTGCAGAGCAAATCTCAAATTTGCCGGAAGTTCGTCAGTGTTTTCCCAGGCTACATTGACTCAGTAATAGACAGTCCTGCAAGACAGCACCTGAGGAGATACTGCCATAGCGTTTAATATTGTAACATATTGCTTTTCATATACATTTATATATATACATCGCTTAATCATTTCAAGTAAAAATGTGATTTTTCTTTTGCATCATTACAATCACAACTCAGAGGAGGTTAGGAAAAGATTAGTTTGAGCAATTTTATTTCAGTTCCTACATTCTGCTTAAAGAGGTTACCCATCCATCCATCCATCCATTATCTGTAACCGCCTTTTCTTTACAGGGCTTAGGGGAGCTGGAGCTAATCCCAGCTGACATTGGGTGAGAGGCGGGGTACACCCTGAACCTACCGATTATCACAGGGCTGACACTTATAGACAGACAGCTATTTATGCTCCAGTCCTGTCTCCTAAAAATTGCATTCTCATAGAACTAAATTGCATTCTCAATTGCATTTTAAGGGGAAAATAATTTCTTCTGCATTACATTTGTTTTTGACTAATCACAAATATGTTTCTAATCAAAGTCTGCATAGGGAGGAGGTCAGGGTAGGTGGATGGGACAAAGAAACACAGGACATTCACCCAGGAGACCGCTGTTCATGTCCCGTCTGAAACCAAAAGTCAACGCTGACTTATTTTAACCCAAACCCTGATTTTTTCCTGAACTAACCATGTAGTTTTGTTGCCTCAACCTAATTAAGTAGTTTTGTTTCAATTCACAACATAAACTACATGTTTAAAATTGCGACCGTTTCACAACCAGCGAACCAGTACTGCCACTGGTACGAGGACGAGTTAAAACAAACATAATCTGGGAGAAAATACGTTTCCCTGGAAACGTAATTGAGAATGCAGTTTAGTTGTATGGAAACGTAATTTTTAGGAGACAAGGTTGCAAATTCGCACCTACGGGCAATTTAGAGTCAACAATTAACCTGCATGTCTTTGGAATGTGGGAGGAAGCCAGAGAACCTGGAAAAAAAACCCGCTGACACAGGGAGAACATGCCCAAGAGGTCAGTTAAGGTCAAATATTACTTCACTCACCTTTAATGACCTTGTTAGAAAACTTAGAATAAAAATAAATACAATTTGACATATTGCATGCAATACTTAAAATACTTGCAGCTGTGTGACTGTTAGCAGAAAAGGAGCGACAGAGTGATCTGTTTCTAAACCAACAACCATAAAGTGTCTGTCTACACCTAGACTAAAAAAAACTAAATCCATTAGAAGATAAAGCAGTAAAAGTTTCAGATGTTATTATTCTAAAAACAGATAGAGGAACAAATTAGATACTTGCTTAAACCACAGCTGGATTCTATTATACTTAAAGTGGTATTAATTATATAGTTGGCTGACGAAAAAGGGAGAAAAATAAGAAAGCAGCATCTGGAGGCGCTGCAGCTGTATCGCTTTTGATGTCTGTGGTGTCATTCCTCAAGCAAAATCTTTTTATAGTGTCTTAACAGCAGGTCAACTACACCTAACTAAATACACCTGCATGAAATAATCATCTGATTAAAATGATTGGATCAGCAGGGGGAGTGTGCTGCCAAATTGTTAAACAGATTATCCCTATAATGAGTTTATTTGTGCAGCGAGAGCGTATTCATCTATCCTCACCATGCTGTATGACACATTCTCAAAGTAGTGCTTATTATTCTTGACAGTTGAGTGCCTATTAATTTAATGATGAACATAATCAGATTCATCAAATAATTCCCCATTCAGGTGTTCAGATTTTCTGCATAGGAAAAGCAATGAAAGTGAAACAAAACCTATGGTGAAATGGTTTGACAGGTGAAAAGAGCTGGCACTAAAAACAGACATGTAGTCCCTGAAGTATAAATCTCTCATAACAGTGCCAGCTCATAAACGTTTGACAGAGGAAAATACGGCTTTGATTCTGAGAGTGATGAAATCAATACAGTATCTGCCATGCCTTGTGTTTGGTGTAAGCACTCATGTTTCCTCTGTGGTTTGTTTTCGCTCCACATAACTGCTGTTCCTAAGGTGTTTAACACTCTTGTCAATCAGATTGCCTCCGGAGTCACACATCTGTCCACACCTTCCACTTAGAGCAAAAGAATGTGTGTCCAAAATATCTCTCTGCACATGCAGGTTTATATACTGTACAGTAAGTCTGCATCACAACACCATGACCTAAAAATTGGAGTTGACTGAATTAAACTTAATTGGTTTGAAGTGGGGAGGGGACTGAATTGGATACCAACCTTCATCATGGTTCAAATAGTTTTTATTATTATAGGAATAAACAATCATTCCTTAAAGCTCCATTGTGTAATGTTTTGAGTTGATTCTTAGCAAAAAAAGCATTTGTTCTTCATATGTGCTCATTCATGTGTAATTACTTCCACCAACTAATCAAAGTATTCTCGTACGCGTAGAATCTGCCATTTAGAATCATTCAGAATACATGAAAGCGAGTGGCACCGTGACGAATGCAAGGGGGAGATTACTCGATCTGCCTGCAGATTTGAAAGCCTGTTGAAGATGGAGGAACACACTGATACTTCACTAACGTTAGCTTGTATTTGTTTCGGAACCTGATAGCTGATGTTAGCAATGAAATGGTACCAAAATAACGAAAGCTTATAATTATTATTACACTGGAAGGAACACTCACGGACAAAGTCGTACTTCTTGGAATAATACGGCCACCGTAGAAGTTAAGACGCGATCGGAATGGGAGGGGCTAGAAAGTAATATTCAGTTGGTTGTAATATACAATTGCACCGCTAGATGGGAGAAATTCTTACACAATGTAGCTTTAATACATGTTATATAGTGAAAACACAGTTCGTTTACATCATGTTTTTTTTCCTTTCAAAAACAGAGTTTTAACTCTCAAACAATGCATGTTGGGAAGTCTGCTATGTGCTGATCATGTTTCTTTAGGAACTTAATTTAATGAGTTTAGTGAACTCTCAGCAGTACAATCAGTCAACTCATTTAAAGTCAAGACTCCAGACAAGTGGTCTGAACATGAAAATATGACATTTTAAGTTTAATTAACTTAAAGTGAATAAAACACAAACATTTACATTAAAGGGGTGATAGAATGCAAAACCGATTTTACCTTGTCATAGTTGAATAACGACAGTTCGGTGGGTAAATAGGACATACATAGAAGCTCAAAATCCCATTGATACCCCTTTACTATGCAAATCTCACATTTGAAACTGCCGCTGAAAACGGGCGAATCTAAACAAATCTAAAAGTTGACGTCAACATCTCAACTCCTAGTCTTTGTTACGCCCCAACATTTGCATAGGCTACGCCAATGACCTGAGGTCAGCTTAGTTTTCTGAATCTAGCTAGGTCATGCAGATCTCCAGAGGTCCGCTATTTAATTACTAAATTCACTTCTGAGACTTTTTATGCAAGGTCATATGTAGAGGTCAAATATGGGCCGTTTTACGAAAATTGATGGTTAATTGCAAATTTTGTCCAACTGTGTGTCGCAGTTCAGCAGGACCTCAGCAGGCTACATGACAGCGGCCGGTGCTGCCTCGCCGCCCGACGTGTACTTCTTCATAGACTCCGGCTCGCTGTGAGCTAGCTGGATCTCCGTCATGAAATGAAGCCTGCGGCGCTCCATACCCGCGCAAAGTCACCATTTCTGGGTTACTGGACCACAAAATGCCGAGGCCCTGATGGAGCTCCAGGGCCTGCAGCTATCCGCGATCTTTACCCATAGGATTGAAGAGACAGTAGCAGCTAACGAAATCCCTAATGTTCACAAAAATGCATTAAATTGAAATCGGACACCATTGTTAGCTTTATAAGACCTTGGGGTAGATGCTATATAAGTGGCGTGACGAAATTCAAACTGTAAATATACTCTAGTTATGCCGAAAGTGAAGCTAACTAGCCGTGATCTGTACACATAGGATTGAAGGCACAGTAGCAGCTAACGAAAATCCCTAGCTAATGTTCACAAAAATGCATTAAATTGAAATCGGACACCATTGTTACCATGTACTCTAGTTATGCCGGCAGCTGGCAGCCAGCCAGCTCCGCAGAGCCCCGAGCCCCGGTAGTCCAGTAACCGAGAAACGGTGACTTTCACTGGGTATGGAGGTTTCCGCTTTCTCGTCAGACTGTGTGGAGCTCCTAGCTAAAGTCCGACACATCTTACCAAATTTGCAATTATCCATCAATTTTCGTAAAACAGCCCACATTTGAGCTTTATATAGTTGATTTCTCGCTTAAAAAAGTCTCAGAAGTGAATTTAATAACGAAATAGCCCGACAAACAATGTATAACTTTGCAGTGTCTGAAATATGAGACCTGCTGTCTCGTCTCCAATGTGTTTCTATGGGGTTCACTCAAACCAATCGGCATGCAGCTCATCTAAATATTCATGAGCATACCATATTTGGAAGAAAAGCTCTTGTTCCAAATAGAACCATATTCACAGGGTAGTTAAGGGCCTAATAAAACAGCATTCGGGCAATTTTCATCCCAACCAATGTTACATACCCTATTAGGAGACCTTAAGGAACAGTGTAAAATACCCTATATAATCATTCTATCACCCCTTTAAAGTTACAATCTCAAAAATCGTTTTCTTTAGCGATAAGCAATAATTGCAGGTGTGTTTTTGGTTCTCACCTCCGAAAAATCTGAGCACTGTTGTCGCCTGTGTGATGTTTAGTCGCAATGCTAGCAGAGACCAAAAAAAACAGTACACCACTTCACACACAAGCGAGTTGAAGAGCGAGTCCGTTTTGTTAGCTCCACCTATCCTCTCTGGCGGACCAACCACTGCTGTGATGGAAAACACATCACTAACTGTGTGCTGCTTGTGATTTTTCCTGGGAATGTCGCCACAGACACCCAGTTCGTAATATTGCAAATGGAAGGGCTTTTATCAGTTGGCTACAGGATCAATCACCATTGATTGCCTCATTCAGTGATAGATAGTGACTTGACAGACATTTCTTCTAATGAAAATCTTCGGAATTATTACTTTAAAGTAATTACTAAAAGATAAATTGATTCCACTAAATTGCTGTATTATGTTTTACAGTGTATCAGTGTGACTACTTGACCTTTCGCAGCATCGAGGCCAGGGAATAAGCTGAGCTCTAGGCAACTTATTTCACTCCTCCTGTTGACTCCATAAGAGAAATGTAGCTCTCCAGAGGGGCAGGCTATTAGAATGCTTCAAAACATTGGCCACCCGGCACATCAATAGTAAACCTCAAATCAATGTTTAATGGAGGCTGCTGCATTTAAATGAGAAAATCTAATCTATGGTTTGATAATAATTAAATTGGTTTCCATAGCATGTGCCAGCTCCAAGCAGAATCCAAGGTTATCTCCACCTAAATAGGCTGAAAGGGCAAGTCTGCCACTCAAAGCTGAGTAAAAGGGAAAGCTCTGTAAAACGTCAGGAGCTTATTGGACAAATGGGGCTTCGATGGACACTTGAAAGTACAGTTTCATCTTGAAAGGTCTTGGAATCACATTTGTCAGATAAGTCTGTCTGAATGGTTGGCAGCAAAGTCTTTGTAGTTGGATATGGGACACTGATCCTTTTTCCTCTCCCCTTGTTGCAGATTAAGACAAAGTACAGCCGTCTGGCCGGGCAGACAGGAGCCACCTATAGCCTCCAAATGCAAGTTGAGTCATTTAGAACATTCCGGAAAGGATTTCAACACCTCCACCCCACCCACCCTCTTCCTCCACCCCACCCACCCTCTTCCTCCACTACCTTAACCCTTGTTTTTAATTACACACTATCCTATTCCTGTCTTGGGGCGTGAATTCCACAAGTATTTTCAAGCTGCTTGGATGCACAGCAACTTACTAACTTACTGGGACGCTAAATGCTTTTCTACATGCCCAATCTGTCAGCGATGGAAATGCATAAAAACTCAAGCACACACACACAGAAAGACATTTTCAATAGCATTGGTTGCACTCAGCCAAGCCAAGTTATCTCAGGTCAGTAATTGAGATGTTATCTTCACCAGAGAGGATGCACCCCCGGGATCATTCAACATGGCCTCACCACTTATTTCCATTTGAGCTGAATCAGCTCTCTCTTCCTCCCCTTGTAATTAAAGCATCTTTGCTGTCAGCTGGTGGCAAACCAACTTCCGCTACATGAGTGGCAACTTTAATACGCAGGTGTTGTGTGGTGGAGATCTGGCCACAATAAACAATGATGATTCCTGCAATTGCTCAGGGCAGGGGTTGTTCTTCAGTTAGAAAAATGTGCATGTCAGCAGGCCTATGTGTTGCTTTTGTGTTGTTGAGTATGTTTCAACTTCAGTGCCCTACGACAAATAAGAAAGTCACATGCAACTGCAAGGTAACAACTGTGTTTTCATACTGTCTACAAGTTCCAGGCGAGAGCTTACCTTGGTTGCAGGTCTTGCCGGTAAAGCCAGGGTGGCACTTGCACTTATTGGGTCCCACGCAGTCTCCGTGCTTACAGCCAGGCTGGCACACAGCTGTTTAGGGGGGATTCAAAGAGGAAGAGACAGATCAGTGCAGCGCCATGGCTGACTACTTGTTACAGATCAGGATGACAAAGCACTTAATCCCACTGCTCCTTGACTTGGCTGTAAATTATCTAGTTTTCTACAGTTTTCTTCACATTACAACAATAAGACAGCATGATTCATATAGGAAATGTGTTTGTTTCTTTCTTTCTCCTTGTGTGTCTTATTATCATTGACTAATAGTAATAGAGAAGCCATTCTCAGCTAACCACATAATTTTCGCATTAAACAGTGTTATTGTCCTTACTGATACTAAATCTTTTCACACTGTGTGAGATAAATGAGAGGTCTGACCTTTTAACACCAACCAAAGTTTTGATTTTGCTGGTTTTGAAATACAGCACTAATATGTACACTGGCGCCCAGCCAACCAGAATTACCTAGATGGAATTTTCCCCTTAGACTAAAGATGAAACAATTTGAACACCAAAATAGTAGATTATAATTAGTGCCTAATAAAGACCTGCCCTGATCGTACATAGTGTGTGGATGGTGATATTTTGAGTGTTTACAGAGACGTGGTAGTTGCAGGGGCTGCACAGTTTCACTGGCTCTGTGTTCTGTCTTAGTGAGCTGTAGGCTTACCCTGCTTATCTGACTGTGTTTACTGCAGGTTGCTGCTAAGCACGTCTGATACACGGGGCCTCAGCCAAGTGTTACTAATTTTCATTAAAAGCTTCATTAATTCTGTCATAATACAGCACAATCAGAGGACCTAATTATCACTGTGGTGGAAGAGGCAGTACATATGTGTGTGTAGAGAGAGATTCTGGATGAGAGTGCTTATCACACCAGCCAGTGTTGTCGTGTATTTGGAAAGATGTGCTGGTGTAGTGTTATGTGTGGCAATACAGATGTAGGGTTTAATATATCGTTGTGTCAGTTGTGCTGGATCCTGCCGGAACACGATCAGGGACTATCGGTACCGGCACCTATTTGATTGGTTCTGGTACCTATAAATCTATGAATAAATGTGTAATATTTAATGTTATCTGTCCTGGCATTCTTTTATTTCCCAGTGAAGTTAATTGTAAATCGCTTGCTTGCCTATTTTGGATTGGAGAGACGTTAATCACTCATGTCACGCACATTACACAGTGAAGCCTGAAGCGTGTGAGTTTTGTGCATGTGAGCTAACAGTACTGCGAATTGAATGGGATTAGACAGACAAAGAAAGGTAAGCACGCATTGTTTTTTATTACTATTCTCTGCTGTGTAGTGTTGATGATTGACTAGGAGGGAGATGATGAGTATGGTGACAGATAATTGATGCATCAAGCCAATGAATGGGGGAATGCAACACATGTAAGCCCTACAGCTAAGCTAGTGGGTGTTTGAGTTGTGCGGTGAAATGAGTATGGTCTATTATAATTCCCCCTGTTGTGCGCTGCACAAAGCATTCTTTATTATATCATTATTGTTAAATTTTAGCCCAGCAGGATCTAGATGTCGTTTGTCACCAGACACTGTGGTTTGAGCTTGATGCGTTTCGTGACTTTTTTTCTTCCCCTGACCTGCTGGATCAGCAGCCTGTGTGCCGCTCCTCCTGATTTACAAATTCAGCACTGTAATGCCAAACATATTACACCCAAACAACAGCCACAAAGATAATTTGGCTTTTGGTTTCTCATGTTTGTCAGGATAACTATTAAAAGGATAGCTCAGAAAGTGTAAGGTGTGTTGGTAATGTTTCAGATACCAGGGAGAAGATGAAAAATGATCCAGGAAGTCCAGTTTGGGTAATACATACATGATTGTTTAGGCTCATTAGAGGGCCAAAACACTGCATCTTATCCTTAGTCTTTAAGGTAAGTTCAACTGTTTTGCAGGATGATCCTGCTTTTATTTGCTGTGCGTCTGAACATGATCATAGTTTGTGGTGTGAATAGCACACTTACTTGATGGTATTTTGTTGCCGTTGGATATGTCTACATTGAATTGTGCAGCCTTGGTGGAGATATCCACTCTCTAAGTGCTTCATGCTTTCAATAACTGTTTTTATAAATGGTAGAAATAAGGTGAAAGCTGCTTTAAGAGACCTAAAAAAACTGAAAAAAGGGCTGAATAACACTCTCTACTTTCAGAATCAAGTTACAATGTCAGAAATTTCCATTCATACACATTCAGGGAGGACATCTTTAGCTCCTCAGATTTCAGTCTGTAACATTGTTCAAACTGAATTCAAAGGCACAAAGGTATGCGATGAATCCGTTAACTCGGGTTGATAACATCTCCATACTCATTACACTTTATTGGGCTACGTAATCAAATAGAAAGAAAGTATTGTTAGACCACTTGGAGGGGCCTGTGATATGACCCGGTGTTAAACAGAGCAGTCAAAGTTCAAAGTTCACAATTACCATTTAAAAATGGCCCAATTCGTTGGAGGAAAAGGAAAAGAATCGTACTTTTTTGGAAGTAGGAGTTTATTAGACCTTGGTCTGGTCAGCAGATGAAAATATTGTTAGTTAGAGGGAAGTTAAGTGGAGTGCGTTTTGTTATTTTCCTACATGGGGGAAGATTTGATTAGCAGGATCAGAGGCGGCCATCAACAGGCTTTGCCTCTGAGGTTATTTTTAAGCCTCTGACCTGGCAGAGAGATCAGGGAAACGGCGAGTGTTCATTAACCACAGCAGAGGACACGGAGGACTAAAAATGGTCGTACCAGCTGGAAGGCCAAACATAGCATGTGTGACCCTCGTTCCATGAACACCATCAAAAGATGCCGAGTGATGACACATTTTCACTCTGCTTTACATCAGCCAGTCCTCAGGACAGTATACTGCTGCTATACTGAGGCAGATTCTTTTTAATTTTCTGTTCGTGGATGCCTGATGGTAAACACAAGGGGATGTATTGTTTTTTAATTGACACAGATATTGCGTATCAATGTTTATAATAGTTCAATGCATGACTTCATCTAAGTAAGATGGGAAAATCGTTACTTAATCAAGTTGCATCATCTTGCAATCAACTAAGTAATTACCTAAGGCTGCTCGTTATGATTATTTCATTATCGGTTGATTCGCTGATTGTTTTGTTTGTTAATTAATCAATTCATTGTTTCAAAAGTTCTCACAGACCAAGATGACATCTTAAAATAGCTTAGGACTAATGTCAACATATACATACTATATATACAGAGGGCAGACCACTAGTTTCTGGGGTTTAATTTTATCTCATTTGTATGCAGTGAAAGTCATTGATCAACTGGGTAATGCCATGGTGATTATTTCATTTACCCAAGTGATGAAGTATAATAGCATTGGCACTTTCAACCTGACTGATTTCTATGTAGTTACACATGCAGAGCATCTCCAACCACAGTAAAACGCTCAGTTTTTACTCTGCACCATACAGTTGGATACATTACTGATATATGAATTGCAAAAACATTATGGATTTCAGCTTTAAGGGTGTCATTAGTATTCTAAGGGGTCGACTAGAGGGGCGGTTGAATCTTAATGAAACTAAAGGACTTCAGAATAATTCATGTTAAGACACGGCTTCAGGTGAAATCAGGTCTGTGGTGTGTGTAAGCTGTTTGCATACAGTAGATGTGAGGCCGGAGGGAGGAAGATGGCCGCTACCAAGGGGTGTGAGGGGTTAGTTGGTGGGGTGGGCTTGGCTCTATAAATAAGTGAGTGAGCCCAGGATTCAGAGGATGTGCCCCCAGCAATACATGTCGCGCAAGATCACTTCAAGAAACATGTGGAGCATCTAACCTTGGGGCTGGCACCTTATCCCGGCTACTCTGTGAGTTAAGGCGAAGAGAGCTGCAAAACAGATAGCCAAACAAACAAAGGTTGCAGGCAATGTTTAGTCATTGAGAGCACAAATGAATAAATAAATATGATGTTAGAGGACATAGCCTGGTCAATTTGACAAGCAAACATTCTTGGAAGAAAAGAAAAAAAAACACACACACACACACAGTCTGGAGTTCTGGAGTCACACATATTTTCAAGTTGCCTTGAGGTAGACTCCACATTTTAAATGCATTTACAATTGAGTTTAAAATTAAAATGAGGTCTGAATAAAACCATTGTCTCCGGGGATGTTCTCTTATTTCTGACTTACATATTCCTTATTATCACATCTAAATGGAAGTGAATTAAGCAGTTTTCTCTCACACACTGTGAAACAGTAAAATTATAATTCTCTCTTAAAATCACACCACTGCGCTCAAAGATGAAAACACCACTGATATCAATCAAGTAAATCATGGTGCTCTGGTTTCTTCAATATAAAAATAAATGCTGGAGCTACCTGACTGTGAACCGACATTAGATTTTTAGGTCAGAACTGTTTAAAAGTGCCTTTAAAGCCAGAATTGTATCGAGTAAATCTGAACATGTGCCTTTTATTCCCGAATATATTACCTCTAATTATTACAAGCAATTTTGTTTTCACCTTATTGCCTCAAGCAGATGAAAAAGGCCCACTTTTATACGGGCCTTTACAGTCTAGTGATCATGAAAGAAAGTGGAGCAGACAATCATGATGAAGTGAATTACTCAAACTGAGATATCACTTTTATACTTTCATCGCTCACTTGTTAGCTCAAATTACCAATTCAAAAGTCTTGCCTTAATCCTGTCCACACTATTTGTCGAAACAAAGGCTGCACTCAATCAAACTAAATACCAGTCTCGGTGGATTTGTAGAATCCACCAGGACCGCTGAGGAAAGTATAATGTGTGATCTATTTAATATGGGGGTGATATTCGACCCAGCTCCTTTGCAATGCAGGGAATATAAATGTATGTCTTTCTACTAGAGCTGTTTCAAGTCTTTTTGAAGACTTAAATTAATCCCAAAAAAAAGTCACGCCCTTTGAGACATCAAAGCTGTGTGGCTATTCAAGGCCTGCTTGTATATGTCTTATTAATGTTTAACTGTTTCTGCAGCCTTATACCTGGTCAAACCTGATTTGAATGTTAACTCAACTGTTAAATTGACTATTTTCAAAATCAAATCTCAAGCCAAGTCAAGTCTGTGGGGAGCCAACTCTGAAGTAAGCAAGTCTCACAACAGTCAAGTCCAAGTCCAGTTTCAAGTCCTCATTTCTGTGACAACAGTATCCGTCTGAATATAATCCAACCATATCTCCAGACAAGAATGTTGATATTAGACGATTCTGCAAAAGCCAAGATTACATTCTTGGATTGTTAGATCTGGAACTCTGTTCTCCAGGAGATTCCTCTCTCTCTCTCTCTCTCTCTCTCTCTCTCTCTCTCTCTCTCTCTCTCTCTCTCTCTCTCTCTCTCAGGAGAGGGATCCTTCCTCAGTTGCTCTTCCTGTTTCTTCCCTTTTTTTCACTATTAGACACAGACTTCTGTCTCCTACATGAAAGGGGGAGGCACTGCACCCGAATCCACCACCCCAACCTTTACACTCTTACTCTCCATCTTGATATTTAAGGGCACTTCTGCCTGCATTGACGATAAATGTTGACATAATCCCAAAGTGAGGTGAAGGACTGTGCAATGTGAACTCGGGCTGTATAATTACGATCTATTTAGTCAGTTCCTTCTTAATTTTCGTGGTAAAAGCCCAGATAATTCAGTTTTTTTAGAACATTTAATATGGATGATATTTGTTTCAAATTAGCAACCTCACAGCAGGTCTTGTATCACCTGGCATCAAATGTATTAAATTACTGAAGCTCCTGCTGAGTAAACTATTTGGATGCAAACACTAGTGGGATCAACTTGTTGATTAGATAGTTCTCCATCTTCATCAAAAGTGGAAGAGATGAAAAGTATTTTTAGTATGATTACTGTTAACTGTATTACACTGACAATGCAAATGTTCAAATGCTCACAGTGGCAGTAACATGTTCATGATGGCAGCTGGTTAGAATAAGTAGCTTCAAGTGTGGCTCTGCCTGCCGGATGGCCTGTCAGAACATTATAAGTGGAGCTTCGGTCTACTTTAAATCTAAAGCTCCTCTCTCTCTCTCTCTCTCTCTCTCTCTCTCTCTCTCTCTCTCTCCATCTGCCTGGTTTCCTCACTCCTCTACCTCTCCTGACGTCCCCCCCCCCCCCTCCACTCCAGCAGCAATCATCTCTAACTCCTTACCTCTGAACCATTTCCCTTACAGCTCAGGATTTTTTACTTTCTCCACCTTTAGTCCTTTCTGTCCTCTCTCCCTCACTCTTTCAGTTCTGGGAGCATTAAATGTCGATCCATTAAGTTTCTCATTCTTTGAGGGAAGTCTCACAAACCCATCACTGAGAAAACCACAATCCTATAGCTCCAATCTAATCTCTTCTATCGCCACATTTTTTTTTTTTTTTTACCAAGACCTGAAATCTGTACTGACTGCATCCTCTCACACACATACCGACGTCCTTTCTTTCCCAAACCTTCCACCTCCCTCCTCTAAGGTTTAAATCACCACCTTACTGACTTGAAGGAATACTGATTGCAGTCGGAATGGATTTGAGTTGTGCACATGGGCAGGAGCATTAAGGCAAGCATTCACCGATTTTATTCACAGAGCAGATTTGGTTTTGTTGAAATAAAAAAAGTGAAAGTACTCCATATGATGGTTAAGCTCAAACTTAGCTCATACTTTTGGCTCAACATGGAACATGTGGGACTCCAGAATAACAAAGAAAACAGGTTCACACACTGCTGTTTGGCTCGAGTAATTGATGCAAATGTGTCTTTTTTAATTTGACTGTGTTTGATTTATTATAAAATGTGGAACCGTAACTACACTACGGCCTGTGTTGTGGCCATTATTGTTTGGGTTTTAAGTGCGTAAAATATGAGTACTGTACATGAATCATGTCTTGCCCCCTAATCTAGGCTTCTATCATAACAAAGTCATCTTTGTCTTCCTTGGCCTCATCCAAAACCTGCATCTATCCCGCCTTGAATTGTCTGGGAAGCTGTAAAGGCAGGGAGCCCAGTATAGATGCACTGGGAGGTATTGGGCATTGAGACTGCGGACTCCTGCCAGGATTACTGCTGAGTCCTGGCCCCAAGTTCAAACAAACACTATCAAATAGACAATTGAGCTGTCTGAGTGAAACGGTGCTGCTTTTGCCTAAATAATTCCAGCACAGATTGTGTAGTTCAAATGTCAAGGCCTTGGGAAAAGGTAGGAGGTTTTTTGAACAAACTCTATCCCTCTAATTTTCAACCATGAAACAGCCCTCCTGAAGCTACGAGTCTAGCTCTGTCACATAAACTATTAGCATAAATTGTTTGTTTTTTGACTCCAAGTGTTTATGTAAGAATAAAATATATTTTGTTTATAATAGAGATGAAGCGTGAAGTGGGTAAAAAGCAGATTTGTCTTGCAAAGACCTGAGGTTAATCTGGCTGAGCTAAAAGGAATACAAAACACTAAAGCCGTGAACTCAAGTAATACTGTTTGCGTTCTCCAGAGCAAAATGAGAAATCTTGCAGTGCACTCCAACATCAAGAGAAAAGATGGCACTCTGCCACTTTTACTTACAATTGGAGTGAACTGCTAAACCCAGCAAATACAGAAATATTTTAGATGCAGCAGCTCAGACCTTTGGGCCCAACAAGCAGTGTGTGACATATTTTCCACAAAACACATACAAAATACAATAAATAAACAAAAGGTCAGCTATAGCATGGCATGATGAGCTTCAATACATGAGAACATCATTAACATATGGTCATTTCAGCAATGAAAAACACAAAATGAGTGGATTAAAAAAATATATTTTAACAAGCTATAAATAAAGCGGCCAGAACCGACATGCAGAGTTTTGAACCTTTTTCCCCAGCAGGAACTTAACAACCCATAACATGAAGCTTCCAATAAAGTCAAATTTAAAAACTTCAAAGGCTTTGGTGCTAGGTTCTACTTTTTGTTTCCACTGTGTTTCACTAATCTCAACATTTTAGATACAGTATGCTTCGCTGAAAAGACAACAACAACAACTTTGGATATAGTGATTAAAAAGGGGACAGACGACATTGTGGTTTTTCAGTTTTGGGACAGACAACAATAGAAGAAGTGGCACTAATCCTGACATTGATTTTCTGTCACTTTTATGTGAGTTGGGAAATGAGTTTCTATCCAAAAAAGGATAGCAAACATTAGAAAGTGGAGAGAAGTTGAAGTTGAAGGATAAACGTTTGAAAGCTACAATACAAACTTTGCCTTGTTTGTCCAACAAGTGGTCACATTAGTGTAATGTTACTGCTGTGTTCTTGTGTTTGTTGACGCATTGGCTTGACCAATCACAACTGACAACACTGCCTGCACTCCCTGACAATATTTGGAACTTTAGTGGAACTAATAGTGGAAACGAGAACCAGAACCTGTGACAATGGCAACATGTTAAAGCAACAGTTTTACAAGAAATACACTTAATCCCTTGTTTTGCCGAGTTAAATGAGAAGATTGAATTCACACTCTCTGTAAATATATAGCTACTGACCGTAAACAGAGGGAAACAGCTAGCCTGGCTCTGTCCAAAGCACCTACCCGTGCCTCTTTATATTTTTACCTTTGGACAGAGCTACCCAACTGTTTCCCCCAGGTTCAGGGGTGTTGGACTGGGGGTGGAAAGTGGACTGAGTACCCAGGGCGCTCATTTAAGGAGGGCCCAAAAAGATGCTAGAATGAATAGCTGCGGATGTGGGGAGGGGCCCATAGAGAATGCCTTTCTACAGGGCCCAGAATTTTGGGCTATGCCCCTGCCCAGGTTGCAGTCATCATGTTAAGCTAATCGAATGTTGGCTGTACCTTCATATTTATCAGACAGATATGGGAGTGGAATTGATTTTCTCATCTATCTCTTGGGAAGGAAACCAAAAAGTATCCCAAAATGTCTAACTACAACTTCAAGTTTCTTGTTGCTAGGTTCCTGCTTTGTTAACCCCTATTTCTGTGTTAACCCTTTCTTGATTAAACCCCCACAGCAAAGTAGCAGCTATACCAGCACAGGCACCAAGCCATGCAGAGGATTTGGTGGCCAGATATGAAACCCATGTTAGTATATTCACACCTTCCTGGGTAGCATTACAGGAGAGCAGAGGATCTTTACACAATGTTATGGGGTCAACCAATGTGTCCCTGAGCAAGACACTTAACCCCTAGTTGCTCCAGAGGTGTCCGACCTCTGATATATAGCAATTGTAAGTCGCTTTGGATAAAAGTGTCAGCTAAATGACATGTAATGTAATGTTAATATGTCGGACATGTGACGTGTTAATACTTTATACAGTTCATGGCGTGTGGTCATGACAGGACACATCCTTGGAATCCTCTAAGTGGCGTTGCTGAATATAAAGATCAGTTGAGGTCTGTACACCTGACAACACCATGGATGTTCACACCACTTGTTCTGGCAGCATGAACTGGCTTGTTTATGCACGTAATCTATACTCAATCTCCCATCTACCCTTGAATGTATCCACCTGCAGCTACAGTCTCTCCCTCATTATGGCCACCAGCAGTGTGAATATAAATGTCAGCCTTTCCTCCGGTCCCACCAGCCATTACAATCGATCTTTAGTCAAAGATTGTCCCAGGTGTGATGCACCATTAGCTGGATGTGTTTCTGTTGTGACTGTGTGTGTGTGTGTGTGTGTGTGTGTGTGTGTGTGTGTGTGTGTGTGTGTGTGTGTGTGTGTGTGTGTGTGTGTGTGCTTCCCCGAGCCTCCGGTTACTATAGTGGTAGTGCTGCAGCATCTCCTGTGTCTAATAGCATCTTTGACCCCAGCTTGAAACCTCACAACCTTGTTAGCCCTGTTTGCCCCCAGCAGCAGCAGCAGGCATGGTGGCACTCACGCTGGCAGTGACCCCAGGAACGGCGTGTCCATCCCCAGCAGCAGTCCACCCTGGCTCCGTATCGACACAGGCCAGTGGACGAGGCCATCTGCCGTGGCCACCTGTGAGGGGATGACATAATTAGTTCACAGCCAATTAAAATGTCTTAATGAAAAGCAGGGTTCTTTTCAACGTTGTTTGGAGAGAGGCTTCAAAGAGTTCACATGATTCATGTCATTTTCCTGCTGTGGAGAGAACAGACTAGTATAAAGTGTGTGTGTCTGTGTGTGTGTGTGTGTGTGTGTGTGTGTGTGTGTGTGTGTGTGTGTGTGTGTGTGTGGTGGGGGGGGGTTGTCCTTGTCTGAAAAAAAAAAAGTGTTGCATGTTGTACAGATTGTAAAGCCCTTTAAGGCAAATTTGTGATTTTGGGTTAATAAAACTAAGTTTACTTGACTAATGTGTTCTGTGTTTTTAAGTATATAATAGCTCTTCAAAAGCACTGAAAGTCCAAAATTCGGTCACGTACTATATTGGAGTATGTCAGAAAATAGTGAAAATGCCTATTGAACTTTCCCAGAACCCAAGGGGACATCTTTCGATAAAATTTTTTAATCTGACCAATGTTCCAAAATGCAAAGACAACCAATTTACTATCACGTAAGACAAAGAACAGCAGCACATATTCACATTAGAGAAGCTGGGACCAGGAAATGTTTGACATGTTTGCTTGAACTTGAATATTGAATATAAAACTCACTCTATATTTTCTCAGGGTGTTAAAGGTTTCATTACTTCCCTACAGCAGATTATCTTTGTGTCATAAAAATAAAACTCATAGCACATCAGACATTGCACAAACCAACGTGATCTGATGTGCTATCAGTTGTATTGCTTTCAACACAGGTCTCCAGTTTGACTCAAACTGGAGACCTGTGTTGAAAGCCTGCCAGACCCGATTTGAATGTAGCCTTCAGTGTGCATCAGTGCACCACTGACACTGACATCTGAGCAGACCACATTACCGTTGTGTTCATTATAAGGCTTGTGAATCAGATAAGAAGCTATATGTACTGCCTGGTGCCCTTGAAAACACAATATGTTTCCTATCTCCATCTATTACATTAACACATGTATAGAGCACGTGTCACTGTACCATGTGTTTAAAGAATCTATCAGGCAATATCATGACAGTGGAAGATAATATCAGTCCTGCTACATGGAGAACATGCAGGTATTAGTGTGTATAGAGGTTATTTCCAAACCACTGCAATTCCTCTAAGAGAAATTACAGCCGTATGTTTTTGTTACACCATGTTCTATTCTGCTCAGAGCGAGAAATAGCTTCTTGGCAGACAGTGCCATGTGGATTACCTTTTTATCTGTACCAAGGCTCTCACATATTTAAGGAGAGAATAGAGCAAAGGGATGAGTCCATTTAAGGATACTGATGAAAATCCAAGCCGCATACTTTGAGTGCCTGACTCTGAGATTAGGGCTGAACGATTAATTGCATTTGCGATAATATCGCAATATGTTAAAACGCGATTTCCTAATCGCAAAGGCTGCGATTTGGTCACATGACTCGCGAGAGCAAATCAGTCTGCACTCCGCAGAGAAACCAGCAACTTAGCATGCTAACACTTCGCCGTACCAAAGCCCGTCTACGGAAAGCCGTTCCACTCCCTATTCAGCCCCATTGTACCGAATTTGGTTGCAGTTCCACCAGAGTTCCACTGGGGGTGATCGCGGTCCAGTGCTAAATGAATGGGACTCTATGGAGCTAGACGGCTAAATTTGTCTCTTTCGCCTGATTGTCGTTGAGAAATCTCAGATTTGATTGTAGTTTTTGCAAGTTCAACATGGATTATAGGTCAAAAGTTGAATGAACGAGTACTTGTGTCCTTTCGATTACTTACAGGTTGAGTCGTTGTTGCCCATAACACGCTAGCATTCTGCTAATGAATGCTGATTGGTCAGTGAAGGACTGATTACGATCGGAGATCCCGCTTGACGGCATCCAAAGCAGAACCAGAATGTCAGAGTGAATATTTCGGCGTGGTCTTTAAAACATTAGCAAACCTCTTTCTAGCACGTGTATTAACAGGGAGAGCCTAACCTGTCAGCTGTGTTGTCGATGCCGATGTCGAATCGAGAGAACAAAGGAAGCGACTCAGAGCTTGCCGTAAAGCAGTATCTCTGGTCGTTTATGTGTATGACGTCATTGGCATTTTAAAAGGCTTTTTAGAACAAAAAAGCCACTTTAAAAAAAATCTAACACCCAGCAGTGTGTATTTTCTTAGCCTCCCCTTTCGAATGCAACATTCAAATTACTAGACAAAAAATTATATCCTGAGAAAAGTGGATTTTGAGGGGTATAGCTCCATAGAGTCCCATTCATTCTGCACTGGCCTGTGAGCGCCCCCTATATGGAACTCTGGTGGAACTGCAACCAGTTCAGAAGCCGGAAGTAACGAGAGAGTGGAACTTCTTCCCTTATTAGAAATTCTTTGGCCGTACCTTGAGCAGATGTCTGTCATTCAGACAACTCTGAGTTGTAGTTTAAAACTTTTACAGCCATTTTAATAAAATGAAGGGTTTTATTCGGGTTTGAGTCCATACATGCAGTTAATGAATACAGGGACGCAGAACTGAAGGCTCGGTTAGCAACGATTAGCTCTGATTAGCGGTTAGCGGTTAGCTCCGTTATAAATATATAGAGTGGAGGAGCTGCCACTGAGAGGGGTAACAATCAGACTGATAAATGACGTTCGGGGAGCTTTCACAGCAGCATGGCCGCGGTTTTTCAACAGTTTTATTAGTACAGTTAATCCCACGGCAAGAACACCAGCAACTAGCTAACGTAACGATAGCCTCTCTGAGCAAGTGCAACGTTGACAGTGTCACGCACACGGCACACAACTTCACGAGGGGGAGGGGCTGGAGGTGCACTGTAAAAAAATACACGTGTGTACACACTATATTATATACTATATTTTTACTTATTTAACTGTCTAGTGTGTAATTGTGTGTTGTTCATACTATAAAATTATTTATTGTTTGTCTTTGTTGAATAATACAGAAGACAAAGAGCTTAAAAAAATAATCGAATATATAATAATATAATATTTGGGGGAAAACATCGCAATTAGATTATTTTCAAAAATCGTTCAGCCCTATCTGAGATGTTACCAAAATTCTAGCGAAGAATAAAAAGTCAGTAGAAACTTTTATGACTCAGGGTCCAGAT
The DNA here is from genome assembly GCF_031162955.1 of Sander vitreus. Taxonomy (NCBI): domain Eukaryota; kingdom Metazoa; phylum Chordata; class Actinopteri; order Perciformes; family Percidae; genus Sander; species Sander vitreus. Next base: position 23,019,708 of record NC_135856.1, on the reverse strand, counting down.
AAAAGACATTACATAGAATAATTCTAGATATATCTCCTTCAGCACTGAGACTGGTCTTTCATTATCATTACTGTAAAAGAGGTCTTAAGCACATGAGAGTTTTGCATTACCTGAACTGACTATGCAGTTTATTAGTTAAAACACTGTTATTCCAGTTACAAAAGAGAAGAAGGAATTCTCTAGATATCTTCCTTTACACAACTGATGCTTTCTTTTGTGTCTTGATGAGAGAGTGAGGCTGTTGCTCAATATTCAAGGCACATCCTTTGCCACATCCCTGCCTGTTAGTGTCTCTATGCCAAGATGTGAAAATGTTAATGCTTGCCCCCGCTGCCAATCACCTCACTGGAGAAAAAACCCAGATGGATGCTAAGTGAGACTGGCAGATCCAGGGAAAATGTTTGTCTGCTGCCTGAAAAGCAGGGAGGCAGTCAGGCAAGGGAACACAAAGTAGGAGAGAGGAGAGGAGAGGAGAGGAAAGTAAATGGAAAAAGGAAATTAAAGAGACTAAAGGAAATAAAATGAAAAGGAAAGGGAAGGAGGAAAGTAAACGAAAGAGAACCAAAACCAAACAGAAGGAGAGGGTCTGGACAGCAGCCAGGTTTAGGTGCCACTATTTCTGCAAGTGGCATGCACCCACACACACACACACACACACACACACACACACACACACACACATACATACACATGTCCAAATATGACATATGCGGTCCCTCCATATTGTAAACAAGACCATCTTTGCAAAATTGGCAGCTTTAAAAATACATCTGACAAGCTCCAATGACATTTCAGTGGTATTTAAATCTGGTGTTTTCATCCTGATGTTCTTGTAGACATGCGCTCTTTGATTTATTCCTAGCATCCAGTAATTATCATCTTAGAATATAGAGGCATCATGTGGGAAGAGTGTATGCTGATATGTGTGCATCTGCTCCTTTATAACCTAATGGTCTTATATTCCTTTGCCGTTATATGACATTACTAAGTAATCATTGCACCTGATGACTCCCAGCGGAATGCTGCGCATGCCAGATACACCTACAAACAGTTCAAAAATATTCTGTGGGTTAAACTGGTATTTTGAATTCTAGAGCTCCGTTAAAATGTTCAGTCAACAGGCAACGTTTTGTCTTCTTTACAGTCATTGTACTTATAAAGTTAAGTTATTTTCAAATACCAGAAACTCTGCCATAGCACCGATCTTGTTCCTTGGTCTCTCAATCTAGAAACTGATTTTTTATTTTATTTTGCACCATCAAAACAAATCAGCAAATGTATGACTGTTGCTTGTTATTCTGCCAGTATCTTTGGAATTCTTTATATTTCCACAAGTTGCTTTGAAAATCACATCTAACAGTATGTTGACTGCCAGATGTCTAGAGAACTGATACAGAGTATGCAGCTAATTAGCTTTAACTTCACTGGCCAATGTAGTCATCTTGTGTGACTTTAGTACTTGAAAGTCATGTGATGGAAATGTCCTAATTTGGCATTCCCATTATTTTGTCCCTCAGTTAAGAGCGAAAAATTCACTGGTTGCTACTGTTCAAATGAAATTATTTATTGGTTCTCTCAGTCCTCTATTATGGTAAATTGAAGATATATATATATATATATATATATATATATATATATATATATATATATATATATGGACAGTTGCCATAAAACAAGCAATTTGTGAACATCAACTTGGGTTCGGGGATCATAATTGAAAAAGGGAGATAAGGCCATAAAAAAACCCAAACCAAAAAAAGTCAATGGTCTATTATGACAATCGAATCTAAGATTTGTAGTTTTTCCAGTATGATAATGTTGTAGAGCTGATATTTTGTTTGCTCAGAGGATTTTAACAACAAAATATTGAATCAAATATTTCCCTCTTGTGCTTTCTCCTACATACTCATAAATAAAACACACTCACACACAAATAAAATCCAGTTTCATGTTCCCAGTGCGTCTCTCAGTCCTCTCTTCATGCTGAATTTAGCCGGAGGCAGTTGTGCACCGTAACGCGCTCTGAACTTAAAACTGAGGGTTTAATACAATTCACCAGCTCACCTACTCATCACACCAACTCTGGAGCAATGTCAAATACACATTTTCTTAGAACATATATTAAGGCTTGACAATTACAGTGACTCTCAATCAATAATGAGAGTTACAGTGACACTGCACTGCACTTTTTTAGATACATCTTGTCCCCAGTGATATTCTACTTAACAGAGAGCTGGCATATCAAATGGACTCGAGCATAATACCTATATTTATTACCCTGGGGCTCTGAATACTGATGCTAAATTACACTAAGCCTTGAAGGAACTCGAGCAGATAATTATTACCCTTCACGCCATGCCTTGTGACACCCTTCCTCTCAAGCACACACTATCAGACAAGGTTGTTCCAGGAGAACCTGAGAGGTTGATATTCACTATGGGGACGCCATCCTTCTTCCATTGTTTTACTAATGGATACAGAGCTGGCCGAGCCTGACAGTGAAGACTAGTCAGTCCATCGCTCAGAAGAGCAGTGTGAGGTGCAGCGTGAGAATCGGGACTGTGAAGGTATGTAATTTAATCTATCTATCCATCATCCATCCATACTGAAGCATGCAAAGCGTGACTGATTTCTCTCACAAACACCCATAGATGTTGATTGCTGCATTTGTAGCACCTTGGTGTGAAAGACTTGCTCGGACCTGCCAGGCTCAGCTAAAGGCACGAGCTTGTGAATGAACCACCTCGGCTGCAAGCGCTGCCAGATCTGCACGCAGCGTGCCAAGTCTATCACATTAACACACAGCACCATGTGGGATATTGACAAATATCTGAGGTAAATCAGCCGGCCAATTTAAAAAAAAAAAAATGCTTTTCTATACAAAGAAGACAGTGGAAGGTATTTACTGAGTGACCAGAAGAATAACAAGCACCTGTATGATGTAATGCAATGCAACACAATAGCGCTCCAATAAACACTACTACTAAAATGTCTTTGTTAACACTTCTGATGTAGGAATTTGTGTTGACTCAGTTTTGTGGCACTTTTCAGGCTGTGCGTTGACACACTTCAATAGAGCACCGTATTGAAAGATGTCCATCTCATTTAACTTCTGTAGAGGAGCCAAATGTTGGAAACACCTTACAATATACCGCAATGGAGAAGGTTATTTTACATTATGTTACATTGCTTTGGCAGAACTTTTCGTCCTAGTGCATTAAACCTCGGCAGGAACAGAAGGTAGATGTTGTCAACAATAGTTAAATGCACTCTTTCCAAACAAACAGCTAAAAGCATGTTCAGTGCTGCAATTCAAGTGCTTAGAAGATTAGTTTTAAGGGAATTAATCACTTGAAAGTACGACATTGCTAGATTGAATCACTTGAAAGTACGAACAGCCTGAAAAGGCTTTCTGCAGCAAAAGAAAGGCAGCGACTCTGCTGTCCTCAGTGGGTTCATAACTGTGGGATTTAACCCCATAGACTACAACCTCACAAATTTCCACAGAATCAACTCCGGCACAAGTGTCTTGTGACAGAGTGTATTGTGAAGCAGACTCTGCCAACAAGCCACCTGACCTTGCTACAACTCTTTTTTGTGAGCTATTCTCACTCTTTCTTTCTTTGTATAAAAGGACTGAGCCAGGGGCGTCGGACTGGGGGGGAAAAGGGGACTGAGTACCCAGGGCCCTCATGTGAGGAGGACCCAAAAAGATTCTAGAATGAAGAGCTGTGGATGCGGGGAGGCGCCCATAGAAAAGGCCTTCTACAGGGCCCAGAATTTTGTGCTACGTCCCTGAACTGAGCAACACGTCTATGCTGGTTTACTTAAATCACATATGACTAAAGACTTTGTTATGGTAACCACTGGTAGTAATAGGTTTCATTGTCCATGTAGCACTTACACTTGCTCAGTGAAAATGATGCAACAAAAAAGCAGAAAGAGATGTTATGTTACTCATAAACTGGAGTGCGGTCTGCTGAGTTTTCAGTTTCAGTTTGTTTAGTGAGGTACAGCACTTGAATGCATGTTTCTCAATAAAAGACAACACTGAACAGAGAGTCCTTGGAGTCTTATTGTTCACTCTCAGAAAACATATGGCAAGGTTACGCTTTAAATCTCTTCTATGACTCCTAATAAAGATATTGGCACATTCTTCATTACTACATTGACATACGCTAGATGTTAAACACTGAGAAAACTAGAAATGTATTCTTTCTTTTAACTTCATACTGCTTGTTGGGCTACCTATAAAAGTCTTATTCCCAACCTCTGAAAGCCCAAATGTGGGTCTGAAATTACAACGCCAACATAACCTGGCACCAGTCCATGGCTTCGGATTATTACTGAGGAGGTCTGGTATGTGCTGCTTGGCTGCATTGGACTTAACAATTTAGTGACATCACTAGGGAAGAATATCCTCTACTGTATGTGTGTATGTATTTAGGCTGCTATGTAACATGACATGAAACCGGCTGTCCTTGAGTCCTTGGTTGGAATAAAGAGTGACAACAACAATTGCAAAGGCACAATGTTTTTAGCGACAGATTTGCAGGTAAGCATATTATGTGCAGCTATGGGAGAACAAAATTATCTTGCCAATTTTGCCTGTGAAGGACCCTTAAGGACTAGATGGATAAGCCTGTTAGGATAGCTCTCAAAAAGGCAATAAGTAAGAGAGAGCAGGTAATAAATGGCTTTTTTGCTTGTGCTCAGTCTCAGGGGATATTCTCTCAATGAATTAATATTGAGGCAGAGACTCAGGGCCAGGCAAGTTTATACCCATAAAAATTGGCAAATTATGGCCGTGGTGACAAGCCACTCCATCAGCAGGGATGTTAATAATGTACAATATGCTGCTGCTAGGTTAAAGTAAATGATGATTACACAAAGGCAATGCGTGAAATGAAAATTAAAGCCCTACACATCTCATCAGACCACGATCTGTCACACAGACATCAGCCATGGTGATTAAGAAAAAAAAGAAGTCATAAATAACAATAATATTGTATGTGCTTGCAAATGCTCAACTCAAATTTCCTGTCACATTTCTGCCCTCTCCGTCATTCTCACTGTCACACACACTTTTACTTCTTGCTAAAAACTAATATCCAAATCGCTTCTTCTGAAATACTTCTGAACACAGCAGCAGAAAACAAAGTTGAAAAAGCTGAGGAGGAAAAAAAAAACGGCTATAATACCTCCAAATGTCAAAATCTATCAACAAGCAGGTGGAATGGCAGTCAGTCTCAAAGGGCTTTTTGAAATGCCTGCACACTATTCTTTACACAATTACCTCCAATAATCTTCAAAAGTGTTTTCATTCATTTGTGAAACATGAGAGAGGATCTTGCTTTGTGGCTGAGCCTGTCTGACAGAGATACATGAGGGGAAATAAAGTACAATGCTTGGCTGCGTTCTCTGTTGGAGATGTAGGAAATTTGGCAGTAGGACTCTGTTTGTGTAACTCTCTCATTGTTTGGATGGTCTTTAGTCCAATTTTATTCTGAGCTCTAGAAATCCATCACAATATGACACACAATAAGATATGGAATATGGAATATAGTGTCGATTTTACACAACTCTTCAAACTGTAAAAGCACTCTTTAAATAGTCCTACAAATTAGCATTCTGCCAATGAACATGAATGGTGCAATTACTTTTTCCACAAACAATTTAGAAATATGTTTTTCTATACTTGTTCCAGTGTTCCTACATTACTTAGTTGTATGATGCTTGGTTGTAAAAAATTAAAATGAAAACAATAAAGCATCTATCATGTTTATAACTCAGATGCACCTATAGGCAGATCGAAATCTCGGACACATGCATTCTTTGGGGTCTGGCACGTCTCCACACCTCTGTCTTTACATACTTCATCAGACTCGTGTTTGAACATGAAGCACCAAGCAACGTGCTGTCACATCACTTTATAATCAGCCTGATATCTGCACGAGACAAGAACCGCTTGGTGCGATGTCTGCACATGGAAAAAACTGCGTCTGCTGTAACAGAATGTGTGCGCTCCGAGGCGCAAAACCACTTGGCTTATTACTGTTTTCGTCAGAATAAAAGTTAGGATGATACACAACTCAGTATACTCACAGTGCATTTTAGCGCACGTCATTTCACAGGAGCAACATGTTTTCACTCACATCTAATTTGAGTTTTGCAGTTTGGATTATCTTAAAATAATGCTTCAGTTTGCAACCACTTCAGTACGCTATCTTTAACCAAAGGCGCAGTTTTTTTTTTTGCAGAAACAGCCTATAAATGGATTGAACTGTAATGCAGGCTCTTAATCAAAATCACTGTTATTTCAACCATGTGCCCTTACCTGCCATCAAAGTCTGCACTTGCTCCAAAGCAGCAGCTGCACAACAACGTCAACTTTATCCATAAATCCATGATTTGGGGAGTTACGCGCCCACGCCGCTTGTTATTCTCCGTAATCCAAAATCACCGGGTAGGAAACCGCGGAGGAAACAATTAGACGAGTTTGTGTGACGCACGCTGAAGGTGCACAGGTAGTCAATGTCTGCTGGCGTCCGTCAGACTGTCCATGTGCGATATTCAGGAGATACGGGAGTGGAAATCAGTCCGCTTATTGGAAGTAGAGTGACCCCGATGAGTGTGCGTGTAGAGCGGGTCTCTCTCTCTCTCTCTCTCTCTCTCTCTCTCTCTCTCTCTCTCTCTCTCTCTCTCGTCAGCACCCACTGCAGTTAGACCTCGCCTCCAGTCTTTTAAATAACGAGCGGTAAAAACACTGCGGATGTCCAGCCAGCCGCACGTGTGGGACTTCACATGTAACGTCGTGACCTGTACAGCCAAGACGAAGAGCCTCCAGCCGCAGCTCCGTGCCGCGCATGCTTCGGAAATGCCTTCATTAATTGCATAGCCTGCTGAGACACGCAGGTGCTTCGGCCACCCAGGTAGATGTTGCTCACACGGTAAAGACAATGCAGTGGGAATTACTGAAGGTACATCTGGAGAGTCCAAGATAAACTACACAAACAACAAAATGTGTGGTTTGACATTAGTTGGACCTGTAATTATTGTAAATAAAAGCACTTCGTGGTATGGCTTTTGATTGAAATATCTGTTGGTATATTGATTCTAGATACTAGATCTGTTTCTGCTTTGTGTCACATATTTTTTTCTCTCTTTCAGAGGTTGGGAATGAGAATTTTATGGGTAGCCCAACAAAACAAGCGTATGTCAATGTAGTTGGAAGAATGTGCCGATATCTTTATTAGGAGTCATACTTTGCACATCTTGACAATTTGATGCACCCTATATGAAATTGCTGGGGCTTTATTAGGCTATTTCCATTCTTCAACAAAAGGTCAAGTCTGGAACCAATTATCTCCTGCCTGACTCAAAGGCAGCACTTCATATTAAAAAGTCTGGTGAATTGCATTTCCTGTCTGGGGGCAAAATTATAAAGTATAAAATAAAATAATCCTAAAACGCCATCATTTCCAGTAGCCTAATAGAGCAGGAGATGGATGAGATGAAGGTTTGATATGATTACTGCTTTTGATACATGGCATTGCTGCCTTGTTACGCCCCGTCACCGATTTGATAATACATCTACTGATCGGAGAAATGTGTATAATTAAACTATTAATCACATTGTTTCCATGACTGGACTGTGATAATGTGATTCCATGATAATTTATTACATTTAAAAACAAATTACGGGTTATGCAGATCCTCTAAATGATACATTACCAATAATATGTTGTGGAGAACTAAGACTGATCATATGAAACTTCATATGTCAGATCACCCAAACACAATTTTGTCTCACTATATTCCAAGTGGTAGCCTATCTAACTCAAATCAAGTTCAATTTAAACAGATTCTCTTATATGTTTTATTGTATGATTGTTTTTAGACAAATGTCAGATTAATTTAGCATTTTCAGCTCATGCTGTGTACTGTGTACCCTTTATTAGAAATTAATTTGAACTAAGTCATTGGAATGAGCTCCCGAACACTGAATCTACAGTAATTTACCTATATTTAGTGCCAGTTCCAGGAAACGTCCAAGGAAATGATAAGTTAAGAACCATTGTGGTGCTTGAAGTATTAAAAAAAATAAATAAACATGTCTTTTCTAGAAATGTCTAAATTACTCTGGATAATCCACAAAACATGCTGTCAACTACCAGGGGTAAATGAAAAAACAGACTGCTATAGCAGACTAAAGTAGAAAATGAACACAAAAATAGAATACAAGCAGGGGAATCCTAAACTGGGGATATATAAGGTGACAACAGATGTGAGAAGCATCAGGGGAAAGATTACAACATTAGGGTGTGCAAACTAACAGCAGCTGGGACCTGCTGTAGCAACCAAAGATGAAATGTGTGCATAATCATTTGTTGTTATTCCCAACTTTCATAATTATGCTCAACGTTGTTCATTAGAAAAAATATACAAGTGAAATGAAAATGTCATGGTAATGCATGTTAAACAGTAGATATAAAAGCATGATATTTAATTAAAAGGGCAGCAGAGGCCCCTTGTATCCATTCCATCAGGGCTTGTATTTTATATGAGTGCCTGTTTTAGTAACTGAACAAACAAGGTTACTGTTTGTCAAAAGGGACAATTCATACCAACAGGGAGGGACACCAAATATGGAGCAACGAACTGTTGCCGACAAACGGCCATAAAACTGCCAGTGTAATAACGTTGAAAACCTAGAGATGAGTTTTAATTACAAGTAATAACTGAAGTTAATTAAACAGTGAAAGCACCATTCCTAGAGGTTTTCTGCTGCAACAAATTGTTCAGGTCAGAGCTGCTTTTTTAAACTTGCACAAATATTGAAGATATGTCCTCTGAGTTTTACATCAGTGTTAAGCAATGATTATATCAAACCCTTACTATCAGCATATACATAAATACTACTCATTGATTAAATCTATTATGTATATACGTTTTATTTCCGTGTCCATCTCACATCTTGTCAAATTTTCTATTGATGTCCATCAGTTAATAATACATAATAATACTAGAGACTATCTTGTGATAGGATCACTCCAGCCGCAACGCCACATCGGACCAGAGGCCAGAGTGGGGGAGCCATTCCCTACTTCCTACCCCCCTACTTCCGGCCCCTCTGCGAGTTTGAAAATGGGTGTGGTCCGACAACACCCATTTTGAAACTCGTCCTTCATTTTAATATCAGTTTAGAGTGTCTTGTATTTTTTTTCCCCTTTCCCTGCTGCTGCAACAGTGTGAATTTCCCCATTGTGGGATTAATAAAGGATTTTGAATCTTGAATCTACACACCTGTATAGTTTTGTGAGTGCATTTTACACCTGGCAAAGTAGTCAAAACCGCCTCCGTGGCAGTTCCCGCTACAGTAGGTGTCTTGACAACAGTTTGCCATGATGACACACACACAAACAATGCCAGTATCACTGACTCTTATCTGTACTCATAGAAAGGCTTCACAAGGCTGACCATTAGTAAAGGACCACTGTGTATTTACATAGAAATAAGCTCAGATATCTCACCTACTTTCTCTAAACAAAGAGTCTTTTTTAGTCCCATCCCAAAGTGTTTGGGTTAAATCGACCTACTTCACACCTCAATATTCTCCTATCTCTCATGCAAGCTTTAAGTAGTGACACCTACTCTCTCTCTCTTTCTATGCCTATGAATTTCTATAATGTACACTTGTGCAGAGCCACAAACATGAACAGGGAGTCAGACTTCTCCTTTTGAAATAATTCCGGTCCTTGGAAGGAGCAGTGTCTGGCCATTCGCCTCGGGATAGATTGACTCTGCTGACTGAATTCAGATGAGCCCGGCGCTGGAAAAGCCTGCACCTTTCTCGTCTATCCCTTTAGTGTGAGCAAGAAAACTGGCTCTCCGGCTACCTCCCCTGATTTCTCAAGGAGCCGTGATACACTGTCAAAGGTGACAACACAGGATTTTTCAGAGAAACTGATGACCACTTTAACCTGGAGGAATGAAAGCTTAAAGGGGCTAGAGTGTGCCTAAAGTATTCAGGTTTGGAAATACGGAGTGTATTGTGTGATTTTCAGCTACAAGGCAATTGAATGTGCATCTAATCAAGCACACTGCCCTTTTTGCGAGCATCATAAAATATGCATTGCGGCTGAACATATTACTGCATGCATACCATATTCACATTCATTCTTTATGAGGAATGATCACTTTCTCTGTAGAACAATGGCAAATGCTATATTTTATTTCTCTCTTTCTATATCCCCCTCTCTCTGTCATCACTCACACACACACACACACACACACACACACACGGTAGATAATGATAATTCTCCATCTGATCTTCAAGTGCAGATGACTTTTAGCACTGAATTTCTGAATTCTTCACTTAATACCAACAACAGAGGGAACAGAGAAAGGTGACTGCTGAGTTATATCACAGAAGGCCTTATACAGACTATTTGCAAAAACAGCATGTGGGTGTGTAATTCCTGCTGCTTCTGTTTACGCTGACAGCTTGATCACACAATTTAGGCAAAGACACAAACGCAACGAAGCAGTTGGTGAGAGGCTGGAGTTTTTACTACAACTAAGCGTCCAATTACTGAGCGCATTAAACAAGTGATCGCATCAAAAATCACAACACACCTTTAATGTCAGTCTGAAAGAGATTTTAGACTTTTGGTAGTCCAGAAATAATGAGAAAACTTCTCTTTTATTTTCCAAGGCTGTTTCTTACAAAAGGGCTTTTTAAAAAGAATTAAAAAGAAAATGTTTAGGGTCGGTAGAAAATAGTTGTATTCTCAGCACCATGATGAAACAGCCAGCAGCCACAGAGTTTGGGTACTTTATCAAATCCTGACCGCAATGAAGATGATCTGCTGTGCAACAGTGCTTGCAGTCCTAATTATGCACCAGTGCTTCCAGTTGGCTAGCACCGACTTCCAGTCCACTCTTGTGCGGCGGCCTTCCCACCAGCATGTTGTTCTTCGGCGAACAGCTTTCAGGCTCCATGGTCATCACCCGCACTGAGTACCCATGAGTCTCTGCTGCCCACAAGCGATCCAGGTCTACGAGGCCCATACACTGTTTACCTGCAGTGGTACAGAAAAATTATTTTATCCTCCAAAAACTAAATTATCCAGTTTTAAGCATTTACTAAAGAAACAGACATTTCCTTACAATTCTCGTGTTGGTAGCTACAGGTATGAACAAAATAATGCCTAAAAATAAAAATGCCTTTTATTTTATAATGTGAGACTTTTCAAAATGATAGCACTACAATCAGAATCAGAAAGTTTTGGTGTTGTAGGTGCATGTCACACATTCTCTAAAATAAGTTAAACCAACAGGTTAAACAGAACAAACAATATAAGTATATATATATATATATATATATATATACACACACACACACACACACACACACACACACACACACACACACACACAGAATGTATTAAAAATAAGAGAGTAAGAATTAAGATAAAAAGAGCAGATTAAGTAGAGTGGCATGTAGAGCCAGAGGTGGGGTGTGGAGAGAGTCAGGGTGGTTTCCAGGGCCTTGTTAATAAGGCTAGTGGCGGAGGGGAAAAAACTGTCCTTGTGATGTGAGGTTTTGGTCCTGATGGACCTCAGCCTCCTGCCAGAGGGGCGTGGCTCAAAGAGTTTGTTGCCGGGGTGGGAGGGGTCAGCCACAATCTTTTCAGCATGCTTCAGAGTCCTGGTGGTGTAAAGGTCCTGGAGCGGTGGCAGATTGCAGCCAATCACCTTCTCAGCTGACCGAATGACACGCTGCAGTCTGCCCTTGTCCTTGGCTGTGCTAGCAGCGTACCAGATGGTGATGGAAGATGTGAGGATGAACTCAATAATGGCTGTGTAGAAGCGGTTCTTGGGAACAGGGATGATTGTTGAGGACTTGAAGCAGGCTGGCACGTGGCATGTCTCCAGTGAGGTGTCGAAAATGTCTGTGAACACTGGAGACAGCTGATCAGCACAGTGCTTCAAGCTGGATGGGGAGACAGCATCCGGTCCAGCAGCTTTCCTGGGGTTCTGTCTCCTGAACAGTCTGTTGACGTCTTCCTCATTGATGGAGAGAGTCGTCACTGAGGTGGGTGGGGAGGTGGAAGGGGGGACCTTTAAGGTGGGGGAGGTGGAGGTGATGCACTGTAGCTGGAGCTGTTGGGAGGTGTCGCAGGGGATGGTATCAGGGAAGACCCTTTGTTGGGAGGTGTTGAGGGGGATGGTTACAGGACTGACCCATTGTCCATCAAAGCGACAGCAGAACTCGTTAAGGTCGTTGGTGGAGTGGGAGACTTTGGGCTTGAAGCTGGTGATCTGTTTGAGCCCTCTCCATACAGAAGCAGAGTCGTTCGCTGAGAACTGGTTTTGGAGTTTCTCAGAGTACCGTTGTTTAGCCTCTTTCACCGCCTTGCTAAATTTGTACTTTGCTTCTTTAAGTCTGTCTTTGTCCCCACTCCTGAACGCCTCTGCCTTATCCAACCTTAACCTTCTGAGGTTGGCTGTGAACCAGGGTTTGTCATTGTTGAAACTCACCCTGGTGCACGATGGAACATTGCAGTCCTCACAGAAGCTGATGTATGACGTCACAGCCTCTGTGTACTCATCCAGACTGTTGGTAGAAGTCCTGAACACATCCCAGTCAGTAGAGTCCAAACACGTCTGGAGATGCTCCACAGCTACACTGATCCACTTCCTTGATGTCCTCACTACAGGTTTGCAGAGCTTAAGTTTCTGCCTGTAGGCGGGGATCAGGTGGACCATGACGTGGTCAGATGCAGCACGGGGGACGGTGTGATAAGCATCCCTGACTGTGGTGTAACAGTGATCCAGAATGTTCTCCTCTCTGGTCGGGCATTTAATATGCTGTCTATATTTAGGTAGTATATGAGTAAGGTTTTCTATGTTAAAGTCTCCCAAGGACAATAACTAGGGAAGGGAGTCCGGGTTGGTCCGCTCCACGCACAGTATCTGGTCGGCGAGCATGCGCTGTGTGACCTGCACGTTGGCCTGCGGCGGGATGTAAACACCGACCAGAATGAATGAATGGAACTCACGGGGTGAGTAAAAAGGCTTACAGTTTATAAAGCAAAGTCCCTAAAGTTAACATTGTTTACAAAAACATTATAAGTAAAGCCTAACTGATATTGGGTATTTAAAGCTATGGTGCGTAGTTTCTGTCACCCCCATGAGGAACTCTAAGTAATGACATCAACACTGTCGGCGCGTCCACATGATACAAGCCTTCGGTGATCGCGCACACGCCACAACATGATGGACTCTTCAGAAGAGGTAATTGTCTTCACTCGAGCTTCTGCGCAGGAAAGTCACCGGACGACACAATCTTCTGAACATAGCCATACTGAGAAATACAGATGGAGTTGTGTGGAGCTGATAGTCTTCATTAGCTTTTTAGCAACTCATTTGGCAATGGCTTGAATGTATCAGACGTTTATGAATATCAAAAAGTTACACACTAAAGCTTTAAGGCAATGCAATACTAAATCCAGATAATATATATTCAGACATATATTTCTTTTTAACATTATTACATTATTACACTTTACAAAGTGAAGAGAGGTACATGTTTGGCAAGGATTCATATAATTAGGTTTTTACTGTATTTTGCAGTAAAAACTGCAGATTGTTTATAGTTAAACAGTATAGGTAAGAGTAACAGAGCATTAAACTATGGTAAAATTGAAATACTGTATAGACTAAAATAATAAAACAAAAATCAAACAAATTATATAAAATAATGTCAAAAAAATGTCACATACATAAAAAAAATGCAACCTATGAAACCCTAATGTACTGTTGGCATATCTACCAACATTTAGTCAGGTGACAAATTAAAAGGTAATCCTTGAATAAGTGACTGGCTGCCATACACATGAACTGCATGACACAACCCATGCTCTGTGACATGTAATAAAAAGGCAGAGCAGGCCGACTTGACTTCGATTTTGGATCAAAATGTCAGAGGAAAAGATTAAAGTGGCTTTGTCTTTTGAGTAGACATTTCCATCCTGATGTGTCGTCTCTCTCAGGATGACAATATCCCCGTCCACAGGGCAAGAGTGGGTCACTCAATGTTTTGGTATTAATGAAAATGAAGTGAATCATAAGATGTACATCACAGTCCCCAGATCTTAACATCTAATTAGTCTAATTAAACAGCATTCATGATAGTGCTACTGTATTGGTTGGCATATTGTAGGCACTCTTTTGTCCATTCTCTGTATGTTCCTAGCATTTGTGTGTATCAATACCCTACAGAAGCCACTTACTCATCAACAACTTCATGCTAATTATTACGCTTTTCTCTTAGGATTTCCTTTAAATTGACTTCAAATGTTCTACAGTTAGGTAGCAGGTGGCAGACAGTTAATGTGAGCTTTGTTCTGCCATGCTGTCTAGATGGTCACAGTCACAGTGGTAGGCTCTGGAGAGATGGGATCAAACATGGTTAGAAAATGTTAGGGGGAGAGGTTGAGCCCTGTTAACTGATAGAGAGCAGAAACTCTGTGACAGGTGTTGTCAGGTACATATGAAAGGGTTTCAGACTGACGAGGCATTGGGGAGTCTCCTCAGATTCAGAGGAAAGCTTTGATAAGCTATCAGGGGGAAGAGAGTTCTCAACATTAATGAAACACTGTACAGTGCAATTTCGGCACAGGCCTGAAGGTTTCAGCCTGACAAAACCGCTCCGTCTGAATAGGACAGCGCCGATCTGTCAGCTGTTCACTGTAGCTGTTTTGTCACTCTGAAGAAACCCCTGCATTAAAAAAATGTCACACTCAAAAAGACTAGACTGTTTGAAAAGGTAGAGTTGTGGAGTTAGGTCACACTGTACAAAAATCTCAGAAAACACAACATCGGCATGTACTAAGATAAGGGGACATGGGGAAGAAGAAAAAAATTGATGGGTGAAAAGAAAAATACTTCTGCGTTTTCCTGAGAAACTTTTTCAGGTTTGGAAAAACAAAAACAAAGTCAATGTACTTCGAGGTCAGTTTGGCACAATGGAAACAACCATTGTTCTCCGTCAAACAGAAACCCCAATGCCGGGAGTCACAGCGGGGTGGCCAGCGGCAGCGATCTCGGACCCCCCTGTATCCCTGCCTGATCAGCACACTTTTCTGTTGCTGCCGTTACACAGGTTAGACCCAATGAATGAATAATTGAATGAATTTAAACAACGCAATTAACATAAAAAATATACATTAAAAAAACATGGTTTCAATACAGTAGCCAAAGAACAACAAATATCAAGACAGTATCCATTTCTATTCACAGATATATACTGTAAAAGGTAAATCAAATCACATGCCACATACACAGTACAATGTGTAGTGAAATAATTGTGTGCCTAGCTCCAAAAAGCATCTAACAAATAGAAAACAATAGAATTGAGTGAATGTTCAGTTAAAAGGAGAAGATTGTAAACAGTACCTATGAGTCGCCTTTCAGGAGGGAGCTGGACAGCAGTTTGGTCTGCGAAGCGACAGAGGACCATGTGTTCCTGAAACAAGGACAGACAATGAGTACAAGAACTGTTTATTGCAAAGGTAATTAATACTACCTGCTAAAGCTCTGGATGAAATCGGTCTCAAAACTACACGTTAGCGCTGCCACTGTGATAACACCTAAATCACAAATCAGATCAAACAGTGATTTAAAGAATTCCACAAACATTGTTTATTTTTATAATGAGCCATTCAGTGACACTAACACTGTTACACATGCATTAGTCTCGCATTGCCAGACCTTCTTCCACAGCGCCGAGGATCTGGCTAGTCCACACAGCATTCCGGGATGGAAGAGAAACGTGCTCTGGTTTATTGGCATTTCTTTAAACCAATCACAATTGTCATGGACGGCGCTAAGCACCGGACAGAGCCACAACGCCGCTACAAAATAGCCTCGGGAAGGAACTTGTTTTGGTGGAACGTGTACGTTCAAAAGTTGTTTTAGTCGTGCAACAGAAAACTCAGATTGGACAGATGGTCTAGCTAGCTGTCTGGATTTACCCTGCAGAGATCTGAGGAGCAGTTAACCATAGTCCTCAGAAATCCACTGGAGTTTAAAATTCCAACACAAAGAAAGCGGAAGGTTGTGGACATCTGGCCGAAAAGAGTGAAATCCGGCGCATTTCCGTCAGCAACGGAGCAATCCCGGAAGTGGAACGCTGTGGATATAGACAACGCATGCATATACACACACAAGCATGTATGAATTTGTTCCATCTATTTAGCCATCTTTCATCATCCAAAAATCATATGTAGGAACTTAAACCATACACTGTATTTTATGTATTTTTTAACCACACAATTGGCATGGCTCTAGGGATGGCAATGTTAGTAAGTCCACCACTGTGCTCCAGACTGTAATATCTCAACAATATTGGATGCATTGCCATAATATTTTGTACTGACATTTATATTCTATAAAGGATGAGTCCTACTGACTTTGGTGATTCCTTAACTTTTCCTCCAGTGCCACCAGCAGTTTGACATTTTTCGTTTTAAAGAAAATGTATCTTGACAAAAATATAAAAATATATCTTGATGGATTACCAAGAAATGTGTTTCCAATTGGTGACCAAATGTATTACTTTTGGTGAACCCCCGGCTTTTAATCCTGCTCTATTCTCAGGTTTCAATTTCCCCGATACTTAGGTGTATGATCTGCAACTAATGACCTCAGCTGTAGTTTGTGTTTAGTGCTTATTAGCACATTTTAGCATGCTAACAGGCTAAACTAAAAAGGTGACCTGGCAAATAGTACCTACAATAAAATCAGCATGTTAGCATGGTCACTGTGAGCATGATAGCATGCTGATATTAGCATACAGCTTCACAGAGACACTAGCATGGCTGTAGACTCTCAGCCTTGCTCCGGTGTCTTTTCTCTTTACAGTGCGATCAGAATGATTTCTCTCCATTGTGTGCATCACTTGTAGACCAGTTTACAGTACGTTAGACTAGTTGACCAGACGTAAGATGTAATTCATCAAAAAAGAAAACACAAAAACATGGAACTTTATTTGCATGGTAAGCTCTTTCAAAGATTCTTTGAATGAAATCATATGTGTAAAGTATCCCAAAAGGCCAGATGAACCATGATTATTTATTTGTAACCAAAGGACAAGCTTTCCTGTCCTGTTTTTACCTCGCTATGGTTCATGGAACAAGTGAGTCGTTGAGAGCCGTTAGTCAGTGCTTTTTACTTTAATTGATATGATTCTTCACTCCAAGAGGTTGACACTGAATGCAAGGCCACATAGCAGGTGCTTAAAGTTAGTGCTGAACACCAATATCTCACACCATTAGCCCTTTATTCCAGCGATATACACCATTTGTCAATGTGCTGACATTCTGTTTAACTACTGTAGTTCAGGAAGGACAACTACAGTTCTGCTCTAAAACAATGTAATGCTGCTTTTGTGTCGGTGTTGTGTCGGCTGGGGCTTTGGAAGGCAGAGACACAGGAACCAGTGAGGTTCTCTACACTGAGCCCAAATGAATAGCAAATATCAAACATGGTTGTTGAAAGGGAGGGGAGGCAGGGGAACTTTAGAGCCATGGTTTGAAGTGGCAGATAATGTGTCTGCTGGTTTACAAAGAATACAAATTTCCTCCTGCTGTGTGGACAGGTGTTAAGCTTTTCATTTCCAGACAGAAAATACGGCAATTGTTATTTATTTTGCTCGCTGAGCTTTTTGACAAACAGTAGAAAAATCCTATCTATCACAGAACAATACACTTGCCCAGTGTCTTGTAAATAATATTTAATCTTCTGTGCCTCTCAAGCCACGTCTGTAAAAAAAATGTTTCTTCTAGTGCACAACAGAAAAGAAGTTGGAGGTGGTCCGATGTTGTAACATGTCAACTCTTGAGGACCTGCAGCAACTTTTACACAGATTCTCCCCAGGGGCACTGACAGGTCCCATACATCATCATGTGATGGGCCCTCCCAGAACACAGTGCTGGGTCTGTGCTGAGCGATAAGGGCCTGAGAGACTGGAGGGTGTGAGCCTCCCTCCCTCTCACTGCCTGGGGTATAGCCATTCCCAAGACAGTGATGACAGCACATGAATCCGATTCATTTTATTTCACTGTCCTATAAAATAAATGGAAAAAAACAGGAAAGCAATACAGGAACAAGCTCTTACTTATGCCAAGCGAAATAAAGCCATGTCAATCAGTTTTTTATTTTTAACTATTAGAATTGTGGTACATCCAAATTACAAAAGGAGCTGGTTGTACCTGCTTTTCCTTAAGTCAAACTTAGCCTAGTTAGAACATGAGTGGAGATAACTATGTGGCGTACGCATCACTAAATGAATATATTGATTAGTTATCACTAATGTTTACACATACTAACAGCCAGGTGTGACTGTTACATAGCTAACTGAACTAACTCATAAAGCTAATGGTAGCTTGCTAATATAATAGGACCTGTATAGTGGGAAGAGTAAAAGACAATATGGAATATGGTCAATATGGAATATAGTCAATCTGAACCGACACATGACAAAGTTTAACCATGATGTAAACTGGAAAGTGGATTTTCGATTACATTTCACACAAAAAAAACACAACATACCTCAAATTACAAAACATTAGGCTGCTTACTTTTTGTTAAGTAAGCTAGCTAGCATAATCACCCTCACTCTGAAATCCGTGTAGGCATAAAGAAATAAAACAAAGTCATACCTCCATTTACAAAGGCCTAGGAGTTCAATTGAATATTTTGTTTGCACCCTTAAAAAAAAAAAAAAATTTAGTGGTGACCACAGTTCGATCCAAGGAGCCTGATTCGACTGGCCAATTTCCCTGTTGAATCACATTGTGTCTTGTTGACTATCCCTTCACAGAAAAACAGTTTGTTGCATTTAGCTTGTTGCGTCTCTCTCTCTCTGAAACTATATGCATACAGCATATTTCCTTGGATTAGGATGGCACCAAGATCATGGTTGCAGCTGTCGCCTTGGTCCTGCTGCACTCCCTGCTACACCCTGCTACGCTCTGCGGTGCTCTGCAGTGCCCTGCAGTGTCCTGCTGCGTCCTGCCGAACCCTGCTGCGTCCTGCTATGTCCAGCTATGCTCTGCTGTGCCACGCTACATCCTGTAACCCCCTGCAGTGCCCTGCTATGACATGAACTACTACGACTACCATTTGTAGTCACTGTTCCATTATCTTTATTCAGTGTGCCGATGGTGTGTGCTGCAATAGAAGCAATCGGCGCAATGACTATTATTGCTCATACTTATTATTAGTGGGAATGCTGATTCAGCAGCATTCCATCTATTGTTATTCAGTTCTTTCTTTTTCTTATTATTCCATACGTTTTTTGGCTCTCTGTAACTTCTGCATACGTTCAGCTATTAAAACCATTCAACTTTTAAAATGTTCAGCTCTTTCAGCAGATGATGGGACTTCTTCAACTTTTTTAAATATTGGACATGTTTGACCCATGGAAGATACTGTCTCCCCCACCCTCACTGTGGAAATCACCATAGCAACAACTTCTTACACTCACCTCCTAGGCTCCTATCATAAAGACTCTTTACTGTAGGCCGTGTTGTACAGGACATGTCAAACAGCAGAGTAAAGGTAGCTCAGATTAGCTGTTATTAATGATATTAATTATAGGAGGGGCATCTAGCGGCATCTAGCTCAGCCAGTGAGAGCGTTCGCCCCATGTTGGCTGAGTCCTTTGCAGTGGCGTGGGTTCGAATCCGACCTGCTACCCTTTGCTGCACGTCATTCCCCATATCTCTCCCCCCTTTTCATGTCTCTCCACTGTCACTTCATAATAAAAGGGAAAAGCCCCCAAAAAATAGTCTCTAAAAAATTTTTAAAAAACCACCAGGCTCCATGTGAATAAACTAAAATATAAAATACAATCATAAAACACACTTCATTCAAAGTAGACAGAAACCAAATAAAACTATGAAAAGCCGTTTTTGGCCTTCTCTACACTTTTTCCAACCATCCCAACTCTAGTGTTGGTTGAAAGAAACACAGGTTTACCGATTTACATGTGAAAATATGTTGGCTCTATACATGCTAAAACTACTGTTTTTTTAAATGGAGTCTGGTGGGTTTAGCGCTAGCTACTTCATAGCCGTTTCTGGTAAACAGGTCTTAAATAGGTTTTAAAAAGGTTGATCTCTGAAGGGTTAAAACACTTAACACTTCACTGTTAAAACAGGCTTGCTTCGCTAAACCCACCAGACTCCATGTAAATAAATGGTCATTTAAGCATCGTAAAACCCACTTCATTCAAAGTCGACAGAAACCACATAAAACTATGAAAAGCCGTTTTTCATCTTCTTTACACTTTTCCAACCATCACAACTCTAGTGTTGGTTGAAATAAACACAGTTTACCGATTTACATGTAAAAACATATGTTTGCTCTATACACGTTAAAAGTACTGTTTTTTAAATGGAGTCTGGTGGGTTTAGCACCAACTACTTCATAGCGGTTTCTGGTAAACAGAAAGGTCTTAAAAAGGTCTATCTCTGAAGGGTTAAGACACTTAACACTTCACCGTTAAAACCACACTGTATGTATTTAAAATGTAAGCAAAACTTGGGTATTATATATATATATATATAATTATTGCTAAGGCTCGCGTCGCTAAACCTACCAGACTCCATGTAAATAAACAGTACTTTAAGCATCCTAAATCCACCAGACTCCATGTAAATTATCAGTACTTTAACCTTTCTGTAAGTGGTACTACGCCGTACTCTGGTCTTGACCTGTATGCATTTGTGGTGTCTTATAAGCCCATCCATCCATTCCCTATTGCTATTGTTAAACAATTGTATTCTCTCTCTCTCTCAGTGACAGTGTGACCTATGTACGTCAATACAGCTACTGCTATTAATACTTAGCTAGTGTTATTCGGATGTGCACCAAGTAGTAGGCACACTGTCAAAATGTCTTCCGGGATTTTCTAGTTGTGACTACTACTGTTCATCACATCCCCAACCGGCACGTCAGACACCACCTACCAAGAGCCTGGGGCTGCCGAGGTTTCTTCCTAAAAGGGAGATTTTCCTCGCCACTGTCACACTAAATGCTTGCTCTTGGGGGAATTACTAGAATTGTTGGGGCTTTGTAAATTATAGAGTGTGGTCCAGATTCTAGACCTACTCTATCTGTAAAGTGTCTCGAGATAACTCTTGTTATGATTTGATACTATAAATAAAATTGAATTGAATATAAGTTTTAAACTTCCTCTGATTCCATTATGCCTCTGTTGATGCAGTAGCATCTTAATTAAGAAGCAATTAGCGGGGCGGCCTCTAGCTCACCCAGTAGAGCGTGCGCCCCATGTAGGCTGAGTCCTTTGCAGGGGCTCAGGTTCAAATCCGACCTGCGGCCCTTTGCTGCGTGTCATCCCCTCTCTTTCTCTCCCCCTTTCCTGTCTATCATCTGTCACTATCGAATAAAGGGAAAAGCCCCAAAAAATTATCTTTAAAAAAGAAAAGAAAGAAAGAAGCAATTAGCAAAGAGAGAAAAACTCTCATTGCATTGTAACCGAATACGTAAGAACATGATGTTTTCAAAATATGTCATGACTCATGACCCACAAAGGTGTCTTTCGATGTGCATACAGGTGAACTGAATCTGAAACACAATCCTTGTAAAAACAGAGTTGGCGTAATTAAATATTCTGTACTTGATATTTTGAGTGCAAATTAATAATAAATGCAATAGAAGGAAGCATACCTTATAAGTCAGAGTCTCTTGAAACTTTTTGCTGTGAAAACAGAAAATAAACAGAAGATATATTGATGTTAAAGTGCAGTGATTAAATTGTGGCAGTAAAATGTATTTATTACACTTATATATGTCATATGTTTGCTTACTCAGCTTTGTGGTGTAGATTCTTTTTTGTAAAAAAATCAATTTACAAACAAACTAGTTTATAACCAAATCTAAGGCTCAACAAAACAGCATGCATTATCCCTAAAACAAACCATTTTATCTCTGGGGAAAAACATGGCTTTTTCTATGACATGGAAACAGAGTCAGTTTGTTTGTGATGGTTAAATGTAGACCAATCATCACTGAAGCTAATTAAAAGTCAACATGAAGAGGGTTAGGGGTTAGGGGCCAGTCAGGTCACATGGAGAGAAGTCTTAAGTTTAACTGTTCGGGCCTTAATGAAACAGGCAATTTAGTTCCACAGCTCATAAAAACCTGTGAACTGTCTGGAATGTCTACATCTGCAGAATATCCACATGAGTACCTGGAACATGACCTGAGGGGAAAACACTAAAAGTAGCAGGATGAAGATTGACACAGTCAGGTGCATAGGCCCCTCACATACACTGCAAGACTGCCCTCCAGAGACACAGCTTCTTGTTGTCCATTACAGATGCAAAGTCTTTTTTGTCATTCTTTTATTGTCATTCATTTCAATTTTATGAGGAGTCAGGAAGGGTGACGTGTCAAGTTAGCAAAAGTGAGGAGAGGAAAAACTAAGTATGTGAAAACTCTTAAATATTTTATACTTTACACTGAGAGTCCTCCCCAAGGCACAAGGGCCCCTTAAAAACCACATATCAGAATAGTTTTTATAGGTTTTTGGTATGCCACTGCTGTTCTGTAAGCTTATGGCACTTATAAACATTATAATAAGTCCGCACAACAGTTAAATGCTCCGAAAATATATTTAATAGTGCAGAATCAGGCACACAACTTATTAATGTTATGCCACTGATGTTCCACTGTCATGTACTCTGTCACATCGGCATATAGTGATTTCTACTGACATATACTGTACCACTGCTAATTTTGACTATTTCACTGGCAGATACTGCTGTGCACCGACATACCACCGGTAGTGTCTCTGCAATTGTCTGGAGCTCATGTGGCTGCTGTGTTTGCCGGGTGTTGATGAGTGTGGTATGAGAAAGCACTTTCAACGACAACCTTTCACTGGATCACTGCACTCTGATCCAGGCATGCATCATTTTTAAATGAGTCATGACCCATGAAGGATGTGCATAATCTGGATTGAGTTGCATAGTTGTATAATATAATAAAATGCAAGATCGCTCCTCCTCCTCTGCCACGTACTACTCCCCACTGGCTTACGACGATTCCTTACTGGCAAACCGCTGCTGTGCGATACATGAAAACGGTGTGTCACTGCTGTTCAGAGGCCACTACTGCTACTACTCAAACAAATCTACAGGGTACCTTTAAGTTTATTGAAACCTACAACTTTTTTTTTTTCCACCAACAGATTTTTTATGTAATGACAAAAAGAGGCATTTATTTAAAGAGTAAATACAGAAACAACACCGGACGCCCTGGATGATGGGCAGTTTGTAACTAGAGTTACAACCCCTGAAATCTTGCAAGAACACAAATTCTGTTCTAAAACAGAAACTGACGTCCATGATGCTCCATCCAAGGAAGAACGCTAAATTTGGATTAGGAAAAGAATAAGACATACTTTATTAATTCCCAAGGGGAAATTAAAGGCTGGATGAAGAGATGAGGAAAAGAAGGAATATGCAGAGAGAGCTGGAGGTGACTCAGCTTAATTTTAGGTAGGTACATCACTTTGCCATGTGCTCAGCATTTTTTGACGGTTTAAAAACAACAACATTACTCCTACTATGTGATGTCCCCAGTCATAGCTTAAATAATAATAAAAAAATCTGTAGACACGCTGTATGATTTTGTCCCAGACCGGAACAGACTTGGCTTAACTTGGTCCAATCAGTCTGAATGCCAACATCATAACTAGGATTAGCTCAAAAATCCCAATTGGTATCTCCACTTTAACATGCTTGTGATCACAGTCTCTTAGTTGCTACAACAGAAATCCTTCACAACAGTGCCTTCAGTAACCCAAAGTGGTTATAGCATCAAACTACCTTGTAATGATTCTGCTGCTATAGCAACAGGATCAACACCATTTAAGTATAGCCCTTACTTCTCCTTCTCTGCTGGCATTTGTTTAAAGAACTGAAGTACATTTTCTGTAACACTACGTATGATAAGTAACTTCAGCAAGAGTAGCATTTCATGTATGTACTGTACCTCCAACTGGATTTTCCTGATTTGTCTGTAATATCCAAGACAGCATCTACAGAGAACCCCATTTTCTGTTGCTGACAGTCTGGGGACTGAGATTAAAAAGATGAGGGGGAGAACATGTTGTGACACTGCTGCCTTAAATCCCTAAGAGAAAATGGCAGGGAAGAGAGGCACCGGTGCTAGCAGGGCACTACACTAACAAGAAAACAACAAGGGCAGAAACAACATTTTAAAAAGCAGAAACCACGAGAAGGTGACTGAGGTACAGTAAGCAGGTACAAACCTCTTGGGAAAGTTGAACTTGATTGCGTTCTGGATGAAGCCGTAGCAGCATGGGCTGATGACAAAGGCGGCTCCCGCCTGGATACAATGCTCCATCACCATGTCTGTTGCAACACCACATGCATGGAGGGCAACCTGAAGTGAAACAAAGAAAACAAATCCAAAACGTGTTATTTTCACCAGTAAATTCTAAGCTAAGCAAGACAAAAAGTGAGAGCACTCAAAAAGCATTCACTCAATCCAATTGATCACTTCATAATGGCTGCTGCTAGTATGTATAGTACTGTATATGTATGCTTTCACAGGTGGAGACTCTGGGAGTTAGACCAAACAAAATGTATTAGTGCTTTAGGAGCAGAGGCACAGATGCATCTGGCATCCCATGAGTGGGTAAACTGTGCGTGGTGAAGAACACCTAGCTATGCATTAGTAATGGTGTGGTTATATATTGGATGGCATAACGGGACTAAAAGACCCAATGTTATAGCCTGTCTACACTCCAGCCTGCAAAAATAACTTGTGATTCCTCAAAGACAATGCTTTTAATATCCAAAGTACAGTGGTAAAATAGATGATTTCCTCTCAAGCGTACATTGGCTAAATAGATTCTCTGTTAATGGTCCGCATAAAATGCATTATCAACAGTATGGTTTGATAATAGCTACTCTGGCTCACTGAAATGAACCCCGTCCAACTCAAGCAGCCACCTCAAACTTCTTTTGTTGTTTTCCAAGAAATTGTCACTTGGCCTCCGGGAGTCTGAATCTACTGCACGTTGCCTTGACAGCAGTGCCACAGAGCAGAAGTTCAGACTCAGTCAGGACAGGGCTGAGCCAAGATTGGCAGCAGCTACAAAAGATTAGAGAAGATACAGTCACTTTAAACATGACCAAACACACTCAAAGTCACCAAAATGTCTGGGCGGGGGTACATTTCTAAGAGGTGCTTAAGCGCTCCCTGGAGGTTGGACAGCTGAAGCAATCCTTCAGCTCACAACTACACATGAAACCAAAAACCTGCAAACATTTTTTATATGCAATTTCATAGTCTACACTCGGAAACAAGTCATCGGATCTGTGTTCAGAGCTCCACTTGGAAATATGAGTTTGGTCTTTAAATGTTCATCATCAAAGAATCGTTTATTCCACTTCAGAAAGATGTGCATTGATTTTAACATTAAGTTATACAAGGAGACTCTGCACATGAAAAATAACCAGAAACTGAAAATTGGGGAGTTAACATCGATTACCTGCATGGCCTTGCATCTATTTGACACCTAATTTTCTACCCTGCATTTATTCATGGCATAAGGGAAAAGCCTAGCTTATGTTCTTTCAACAGCATATTTCAGGCTGCTGATTAGGAGGAGGAGTCCCTATAAGAGATTGCATGATGTTACATCCCCCACATCTAAAGCAAAAATAATTAACAAAGTAACACTATCGCTCTTACCCAGCTACTTAATGTTGTACATTAGTCATGCTGTGGTAAACCCTAATTACATTTTATAACCTTTAGCCTCGATTTAACACCAACACAAAGCCACTCAACCAAAAGAAATGCACACAACTAAAATAAAACACATTCTAGTATGTTTTGATAAGTCATTATGCATTTCCAATTTTTGATTTGGAAAGCTTCCTTGCTTTTAAATGCCCGGAATTTTCTTTTGTCTTCGTCTGTTAAAGCAATGTTGATGAAGCCTTGTCCCAGCGCAATTAGGTTTATGGGATGCTAATTAAAAATGGATGATGGAAAGAGGTGAAAATTTATGAAAGGCTGATTTAAAACCATCTGATAGAGATACAGTATTTCACAAAAGCCCTGCTAAGCACATTTCACTGGAAGAAGAAATCATAAATCAATTTGCAACAACCAAAAGAACCAAGGGTCATTTATAAAACTGGGTTCTTTATTAATCTTTTGGGGAGAGGAAACGCTGTTTATAACTATATCTTCCTCTCAATAATCAGATCACAGAAATAATGAGGCTTCATTATTCTCTCTCATTCAAGTAATTACATCCCTCTCCTGTCCTATGTGGGCCTATTTGGAAACAATATTGCAGTTTAACAGTTTTAGTGTCTGTCTTTGCGGTGTTAGAGTTTTAAATGTTTAGATTATTAAGAAATCAAGCTATTGCTTAGCGATTCAAGTAAATCAGGTCCATCATCAATAAGAATTTTATATCAACAGAACGGAGTGTCTGGTATGTGTGCCCTAGTATGTGTGTTTGTATACCAATTCACAAATATGTGTGCACTTGTTTGTGCAGACCAGACTAGAATAAGTGTGATCACATTGAATCAAAGAGTTGTTTTCCTCTCAAAGGTGGATGTGATGTTGCATTTGACTAAAGATAAACAGACTCAATCTTAAGTCTTTAAAAAAAAAAAAGAACTAAGAAAAACAACTTGGAACCCTTAAATGACATCGGCTGATAAAGCTGTATTGGAAATGGTCACATACATAAGGCTTCAACTAATAACAGTAAGTACATTGTTCTTCATGCAAACAGAAAGAAGTCTACTGAAATAATCAACTGCAAACAATCAGACCCTGAAGCAGAACCAATAATGGAGCTGGATGGAGTAAAATAAAATCCAAATCAACTTCAAGCTCCACAACTTTTCCTGCCTCCAAGGTGAGTTGGCTCAATGTTATCTGGCAGGAGAAAGCATAAAAAAATACACTGTATGTAGAGGATCGTTCTGATGCCAGTCTAACACCTTGGACATGCAACTGCAGACAGAAAGAGCAGACACTGACTAAGAATAGGGACACCTTAACTTAATTAGCCCGATTAAATGAGCGTGACTAAAAATGGGACCATGTATTATACATAGCAGGATTAAAATCAGTGTGATGGGTGGCTCCTTCGGATAGAAATATCTGTGTCAAGCAGGAAGAAGACAAAGCAACAGCTGAGACTGCATAGATGTTGAGGTAAGAATCCCAAGCAGTGCAGAAAAGGACAAACTTCAGCCCGTTTCATATATAAATCTTATAATTAATTCAAAATGAATGTGTCTGTGCATAAACTCTCTGACTAGGCTACAAAAAAACACCTACATATTGTAGAGAAGAATAATCTGTGCAGTTTGTTTCTTGCCAAATGGAACGGGTCTCAGTGGAGTGACGATGTTGGAACAATAGCTTCTAATTACAGCAGGTACATATATATTCCTATTATATATTATATTACTATATGTCCCAGAGAGAGTTAAAGCTAGGCTACTAGAACAGCTGGCTTTTCTGAAACTGGGCTATGACAAACAGCAGGAAGATGGATCTCCCCAACATGTTGGATGACACTGACCTGAGACACATAAATAACAACAATGATCAAGAATGATGACAATAAAGATTGTATGGAAAAGCAAAATGTGTGGAAACAGGAATTCAGGGACTCTTCATAAGGTTAGAGCAACATTTTTTTTAAATCCCAAAGACCTGTTTTTGTGTGACACAGCCAGATTCAAACAGCCAATTAACAACCACAGTTAAGAACCTCTAAATTGAAAGTAATTATTGGTTCGAGAAGTCAAGAACTCTGTAGATGAAGGTGGGTGTTAAAAGGACAGGCGATGGTTCCGACTTGCAGTTGGAGAGTGTTACCCAATGCTGGATTTTAGATTCAGGGCTCTAGAGTGCGACCAAAATTTGTAAGTGTGCGACTAAGATTTTTCCTAGGTCGCACCGGTGCACCTAACGTCCTCGCATCCGCTGCCTCTCCACGAACGAAGCGATGTCGTTTATATCAATAGTTTAATGTTGCGTTACATGACCCATTCCTTCTGTAAAGCCGTGCCTGTGTTTGGATCTCTCCTCCGTGCAGCCACGCCCCCATTCACTCACGGCTCCACTGCAACATGAGAGACATAGCTAGCGCCGCCGGTCCAAACTGCTGACATTTGTCTATAGTTTTAATTGTTATTAACACAGCTGTAGATTGTTAAGTATGAGAGGGAAACCGTATTGGTACCAGTGTTTCCGCTGGTAACTCTCTCTTATTCCGACCGCCACGACGAAAAACACAGAAGAAGTTATTGAATGGAACTAACTTCAGTTCGTTGAGTAATAGCGTGTGAGACGGAGCCTGCTGGACCTGGGCGAGAGATGTGACCCATGGCCAGAATATCATAGTTCATAAAAATGCAGCGCAGCCAGGGACGATACAGACATTTCATACACAAGACGTGTGTAACGCTGCTGACCCGCCAAAACGCATTCGATCCGTGCTGGACCAATTCATAATGAGTCAGCCGTCACTCTGTGAGTAGCATACGCTTCAGTCCATCGCACTCCCCTTCTCTCCCTATATGAGCTTCTGGGTTATCCGGGTTTGTTATTGTTGTTGAAAACAAGTGAAGGAGCTTTCTCAGAGATATATTTTTTTAAATATATCCCAGGCTATTTATTTCAGATACTTTACATGTGTTGCAGCTGTATAATTTCAAATTGGGAAGGAAACCCTGTCTTTGCATTTTATTTTAATCACATCTGTTTTAATAAAAGAGCTTGTGAAAAGTGGTTTTGACTTAAAACTGAACATTTAGCCCACTTTGTAAAAAATATATATTAGAGATAGAAATATATATTGTGTATCGCCATTCAGCCAAAAAATACAGAGATATGATTTTTAGTCCTGGACTAGTGAAAGATCTGATAAGAATCAGTGTGGAGGGGCCCAGTTTGGAAAATTTTGATGCTAGGGAGTGTGGCAAGCTGGTTTAGCCAAGGCCAAAGGGGAAGAAGGCCAAATTACAGGTGTTGGCCATCTGAGGGGCATTTGACAGCAAGGGGGGACCCGCTATAAGACTTTGAGTACAGTATAATTGTACTTAAAAAAAAAAAAAAAAATCTACCAACTCCTTATTCTTGTTTAAAATAATTGACATAATATATATATGAATGTATATGGAGCGTGATGGAAACCTTGGCCCAATCCCAAAGTCCGGACTCACAGACTCACGGACTTTGGTGCGTGTTCTCGCGAAATTCGTAAGGACTTAGGGTTGTCCCAATGTCGAATTTCAAAGGGCGTGAGGGTTTGAGTACACACTTACCGAGCCCTTTCCATGAGTCTGCATCGATGTAGACTTCACCAAAGGGAATTACCCACAGTTCAAAGCGTTGTGACGTTTACCACGGAGACCATAGGGAAATCCAAAAAATTACAAAGGTAAACAACAGCACGACACACGACCACGAACACAGACAAACCTGTTGTCCAGCTTGTAAGACAAGAGTTTGAAAAAATTTGGAATCAGGCAGCCGTCTCCTGTGCCTTGGCCGTGCGGAAAGCAACAAACTTAAAATGAAAATTCCCAAACTGGCAAGTGTCAGCAACATCTTTGTTATTAAACGTCGCCAAGATAACTCGTGAAGTGCTGTCCCAATCCCATTTATACCTATCTGAGCACATGTGGCCTCACACACTCACTCACTTAGCACCTGAGATCAATTAAGTCTGTGAGTCTTTAGTCCTTAGGGCTCACTTTGGGATTGGGCCAACCTTTTCAAGGATGTCTCCCAAGCCTTTAATGAAAGCATAACTCTTAAGATCTTAACTAAATTTTTTTGAAAGCAAACCATAAGGATGGTAGATTTTTTCTAAGTAAACAAAATCCTCAAAACCAAGCCTCTTTGAGGAAAACATTTAACCATTAACCATTGTCATACACTGTCTGAGTAAAACTGCCTTTTGGCTTTTTAATAATCACAGGGGACGGTGACATACACCGCTTGACTGAAGTGCACTAAAAGGGTTCTGATTAAAAGCTCCACTTCAGGAAATTAAATGTCATCTTAGCAGCATTGACAAAAATAATTGCACGTTGGCATTTACAGTTTCTGAAAAAGGATAACAAAATAACATTCTTCATAAGTTTCTCCGTAATATATTATAATATTATAGGACTAAAAATACAACGTTCAGACACCTCGCAGTAAAGTTGTGATTGCGGCAGAGTATGCAGTGTTAATCAAAGGGGTTTACTCCTCTATTTCAATGCTTAATCAGAAATGAGAAGCACTGAGTTATTGGCTTGATTTTCATTATTAACATATAACAGAAAAGTTAAGCCATCATTTGCCCTATGTAATGTGCAATGTTGCACATAACATAGGGCAAATGATGGCAACTGTTTTGATAACAATGCTTTCAAACCTCATGCTAACGTCTTAGATAAATTATAGTAATATGGAACTGGATGATTGCCCTGTTGATACGGCTGTTACAGAATTTTTGGCAGTAAAATGAATCAATGTCATGGAAATGTTGATGTAAACACATTGTCTTTGCTATATAGCCTAATAAGATGAATATTATGGCAGTGGGACTACATTAGCTTGATTCTCTGTATTTTAATGAACAAAAGACATTTTGCCTCTTAAAGTGACAGTTCAGATCAAAATCAAAAATATAAATTTTGCATCTACCTGTAGTGCTATTTATCAATATAAATAGTTTTGACGTGAGTTGCCCTGTGGTAGAGATATAGGCCATAGAGATGTCTGTCTTTTTCGAATATAATGCAACTAGATGGTGACAGCGCGAGATGTAAATGGCGTTCTCCTCGGCTGAGCTGTAGCGTTAGTATCAGTTAGCTTCAGTTACAGCTCAGCCGAGGAGGACGAGCCTCTCATCCGTGAGTATGCTTCCTTCTACCCAGTGATAGAGTTGGCGGGTGTAGTTTGGTAGAATGCAAATAGTTCCTACATGAAACAGCTCACAACTAGGTCTGTTGATTATCTTGAGTAACCGGGTCATGATTTCTGGATTGGCGCTTTGAGCACCACAAGCTGAGTGCCATCTAGTTGCATTATATTAGAAAGAAGGCAGACATCTCTATGGCCGATATCTCCAACACTGGACAACTCACACCAAAACAATCTAGACAAATAGATACATAGCACTACAGGTAACAGTCCCTTTTAAGATTTAAAATTTGCACACCAAATGTCATTGTTAATTACATTTTCACTGAGTCAGAACAATTTTTTTTACTGGTCTGTTAGAAAGCTATTGTGTAGGTGTGAAAAGCAATTTGATTAGCTTAAAAACTCTAATGTGGAAATTAAAAATTAGCTTGTGATTACAGTTGCATTACAGTGAATCAATGCTACTGTGGTTGATAATCTATATATAAATTGCAGGAACGTCTGTCTGTCTGTCTGTCTGTCTGCCTATGTGTGTGTGTGTGTGTGTGTGTGTGTGATGCGCATATCTCTAGAACTGTTAGTCAGATTTCAAACTTGACAGGTGTCTTGCTACGGGCACAAGTAAGTGCGGTGCCAAGTTTGACGTTGTTTGGATTAGAAATGCAAAATATATCGTTAAATATATATCGGTAAAAGAAGCACACATTGGCTTTTGCCGCTCTAGCTCCTGGCCACTCCCCCTCTCACACTACACACTGACTGAGCTTTGGCAGCTAAAATGTGAAATATACCTCAGACCCACAAAAAATTGCAAAGTAGCACTACTTTGGACTGTCTTTGACTTTGAATAAACAAACGACAATTCCCGAATTCAAGGACGTTTCAGAATCCCACACATGCAAAGCACAACCAGCTACACAGTTTTTTGTAGCAGACAGAGCGCGATGCCACTTATAGGCAGGCTACCAGACACTGTTTTTGAGTCACATCTGTTGTCCGTGTTTGGTGGGAAGGTAACCATTTTCTCAGACTTGACAAAGCTCCTCCAGAGCCACAGAAGACAACAGTTTTCTCAGACTGAGTAGTCTTCTTCAGGACAAGAAAATGTCATGGCAGGTGTATTGCTCAGGACCCAAGGAAGTCGAGTGTGAAGTTGTGGATGAGTGGTTCTATGCTGAGAGCAGAAATACCGGAGGCCAAGCAGCCACCCAATTTCGAACAGGCACGTTTTGAACGGGCACTGCACTAGTTGATACTAATTACAATAGCCTAAAACATATAGTGCAGTACAGATGACATTGTAAATACTCAATTATATGTCCAGTTAGAGCTTTGGTTTATTTTTTTCAAACAAGTTTTACATTGCATTTACTTGCATTACCAATAATTAGCTAAATCTTAAATATTAAGTCACTTGAATATTGTCTACAGAATCTATGGATCATCATACAAATGGAGACAAAATGAACGCAAATGTAAATATTGTGTCTAGTGTTACTTGCTATGCTCACCCCAATGTGAAATGGTCCAGTGAAGTAGTCCAAATTGGCCTGAATGAAGCCAATGTTTTTCAGGCCGAGCTCAGCGCTACGACTCTGGGCCCTGACCAAGGACTCTTCTTTGTTTTCTATGAGGATGACCTTGAATAAAGGCAGAATAAACTCATGAAGCTGCATGCAATTGCTACTTTTTCAGATGACCTGGAATGAGCAATAATAAAGTTTAAATGTATGGCAAAAAAAAAATAAAAAATCTATAAAAGCTATCAAAATGAACAATAAACACAGACTTTAATTAATGCAACAGAAACATGAGAATACAGGAGGCCTTCTTTTTTTTTTAGATAAAAAAAAAAGTACATTAGGACAAAACATTACATGACCAGCTCTTCAGTAAGTCACATCACAACAATACAGCAGTATTGTACGGATGCATTTAATGATGAATAATGATCACTTCATCATTATTAATAATGGTTGATGTACTGATCTTTTAGTTTTTAAAATGTCAAAAATAATGACAAATGTCTGTAAAAGGTTACCAGAGTCCAAAATTACCTAACAAAGCAACACAATTCAATGACAACACACACATTGCAAAAATACAAACGTTACCTGGCAATCTGGAAGTGTGTGAGCCAGAACAATCCCTACATGGCCCTGAAAGACAGCACAAAGAGAAAACATAAAAATACACAATAGGAAAACAGCATGCAGGGGGCATCAATGAGTTATGATTAGTGCTGCCCCTTCCAACCAAACATTGACCTTCTCGCCATGCAACACTACCTCTCTGAGCATGAATTTTCATGAGTGGAATTACTAGTCTGTCTGTGTACAGTGTAATGACAAA
Source organism: Sander vitreus (assembly GCF_031162955.1). Classification (NCBI taxonomy): domain Eukaryota; kingdom Metazoa; phylum Chordata; class Actinopteri; order Perciformes; family Percidae; genus Sander; species Sander vitreus. The sequence goes on along the minus strand of NC_135856.1, from coordinate 22,986,315 downwards.
AGTCTTTTAAAGAGGCAAGGAAAACATGAGGGAATATGAGAACTAGCTCCTTTCAGCTGGCTGCTAATGGAGCGGCAGTCTAACGTAGCCATCAGGTGCAGTGATAAATATACATGCATAGCTGGACTGATGGATGAATACACGCACCGTTCCACTGCAGAAATCCACAACGGTGTATCCCGGCCTGGCTAGCTCTGTAACCATGGCAACCAAGTTATTCAGCTGTTGCCTCTTCCTGACTGCACGGATATTTGACATTTTCCCTGCAAAAGACCACAAGTGGAAAGCAACAGGTTTTTCCCAGTTAATTATTCTGAAAAGTCAATTTAAAAGGCAAAAACAAACACTCTGCCAGAGAAGAAAACTATCAAACACCACACTACACATTTTTTCATTACTCTGTGTTCTTTTCTTTTGCTTTCAGTGAGCCTCCCCACAACTGCTCAAATTTTGATTTACAACCAGCCATTTCAGGTAATGGTTATAGCACACAGATGAAAAGGCCTCTACTCTCTCATGAGCATGTTTCCAGCCAATTGCCGAATAGGGAGTGCAAACAATCTTTCAACATAATCAAAAGCAAGCCTCAGAGCCAAAGTGTCCTCCTCATTTGTGGCCAAACTTTCTGCTGCTGTGCGAGCAGTGTGTACCCCATTAACTTGAAGCACATTTCAGTCTCCTGCATCTTCATCACCAGTCTGATAGCACGCCACATCTGCAGCGAGCCGTTGACGTGCTGTGCCAATGCCATCTCTGGTCCATTAATCTAGAGTGCTGAGTGTTTCATTTACCCCACAGTCACACCCTCATGTCCACACAACTGGAATATCACAAAATATATGATTCCTACACGTTCCTGCTCACACTGCTTTGTATACGACAACAGGGGAGGGGAGAGAGTGAAAAATACTTCCGCCGACAAGAATAGGAAATTTCAATGTCATTATTCAGGCTCTCATGCTGGCTGTTATTGAGCTGATCCCAGTTGTAGGGAGAGCACAATAAAGAAAGTGAGGGATGAATTTAAATACAGAAAAACAGCAGGAAGGTAATTGAAAAGACTCTGCTCTTCGCTTGGCTGAGAAATTCACATGGGTGCAGGCACTTCTATGTATCCGTGGATCCAGAGGGGCTTTAGTATAGAGGCCTTTTGATGAATCTGAAGATTGTAATTGCATATTGTATTACAGAGTGGACAGAATAGAAAAGGGGAACCAAACAAAGTAAGAGTGCAGATTATCCATTTAGGACTCAAACTTGACATCGTGATATTGAACACTTTAAACCTGCAAAGACGAGGAGAAGGAGCAGCGGAAACAAGCTGTAAATACAACAAGTATTTCATTTGTAGTTGGGTTTCTTCTTCACTTTGCTGCATGTCATTCCCCTCCTCTCTCCCCTTTCGTGTCTAAGCTGTCCTATTAAATAAGGATCTAAAAAGCCCCAAAAAAAACCAACAACTCCTGAAGGAAATATCTGGCTTTTAATTGCTAAATGTTCATTATGTTAACTCTCTGTCATTTGGTGCTGGGCAGGCAGCACCAATTAAATTTTTTTGCTGAAAACAGCTGCCATGAGAGCTGTCAGAGTCAACCAAATCAGTTAGGGTGTGGCGCTGAAAATCCAAACAGTGAGCTGAAAGGCATTATAAAGCTTCATAGAGCTGAGGGGAACAGCAGAGTCAGGTGATAATTATATGTGGATTCATAACGATCAGCCAACACTTCCACATACAAGTAGTCATGTGATCCATTATTACTATAAAAATATTGATTATAGCTGCTTTAAGTGCTAATGGTTTTGCACAACATCAAATCTAGGAAAAGCCTTAAACATAGAGGGGTTTGCCAAAAAGCCTGATTCCCAAACTGTCACTAATAAAATTTGATTTGTTATTGATGTAGTTTTGAGTGTTCATGTGCAGAGCATTTGTGTGAGGCCACACAAAGGGTCTAAGGGGTCCACAAGAGGTTGCATGAGTGTATCAGGCACATACTCAAAGATGTTAAAGAAGTGCAAAAGTTGTATACAGTATTCTTTGTTTAAAAAGCGTATTCACTGATTGTGTTTGTTTGTGTGCGTGCGTGCGTGTGTGTGTGTGTGTGTGTGTGTGTGTGTGTTTCTACACAAACAAGACTTTGATGTGATAAAAGGTCACCACACAGCTTAAGGCTAAACCCATCAGCTACGTAGGACTGAGTGGGTGGCAGTAGAAGCGCTAACTACATGCCAGTCGACCTTTCCCATGTTTTTCATTTCATTTTTGATGTGGTTTAAGAATAATACTGAGAGGTCTTAGAAGTTCACGCCCTGGGTTGCTGTAACTGTGTCAAATTCACTCAATCCTAGATGAATATCATCCATTATGCAATAGACACCTAAGGGAAGAGAGACATAAAAAGTGTCAGGTATTCTCACTATTTCCTTTAATTTTAAGAAATGCTTTGGAGTAGGTAGGAAAGAGGACGGAAGTCAATATCTTAATTAAAGATACAAATGATTATGGGTTTAACTTTCATAGGATTAACTGATGACATCAATCCCCCTAGAGAATTTCTCTTTCAACAGGCAACCTGTAGCCCACTCTATCTGCATTAACACAGCTCAAAGTGTGGATAAACTGATGAGTGGCTGTTACATATTTGACACCTGACTAACATGTTGAGCTTCACTGGCTGTCTCTTGCACAATCGCAACCGTTTCACATCTAGTCACTAAGAGATGGGTCATATGGATGCTGTTACCAGTGAACTTATTTTACTCACCTCTCAATTTATTTTGCTGTATGAGATGTATTTAGTTCCAGACTAGATATATCCCTTGACCCTGCCTCTTGCCTAACAGGCAGTGGACCCAGGTAATGAGCCCAAAAGGTAATGCTCCTACATGTCCTTTTTGCTAAGAGGGTCAGGCAGACACGACTAGCACCTCCCCAAGGGTCTTCATGAGACTTAATCATCATTCGTCTCTCGGGAGGATCTACGCACTAAATTGCAATCTACTTGCTAGACAGAATGCTGATACTGGATAATTCTGTGAAACCCTGGAGTCTGTTCAATGATGTGGTTTCTGAATGTTCAATGTCAGCATTTTTCATTGGTTATTCACACAATTTTCACAGAGTCTGGTTATGGCACGGTTAGGCACAAGGTTAAACAACAAAACCTTATGGTTAAGGTTTAGTGTGTGGTTAGGCAAATAGACTGTCATCAAGGTATTGTTGAAGTTAGGGAGCTAAAACTCAGAAAGATCTTGCGTAAACACAAGTATTGGACATAATGAAATGTTGACCTGGCACTAGATGAAAAGTCAGGGGATCACAGTTCTTAAAAATCATCCCGAGGGGGGCCATGAATGTCTGTACCAACTTTGGTGTCAATATACTGTATATAATATGGCAATTCACCCAATAGTTGTTTAGATATTTGACTGAAAAACCACAAATGTGAACCTTATCGTGGCGCTATAGAGGAAAAGCCAGGGGATAACCAGTGTTTAGGACTCATGCTCTGAAAACCATAAATGTTTGTACAAAAGATGCCAAAGTTGCTTGAAAAATAAGCTATGATCTACCATTAGCCTCAATGACAATACATATGACAGCTTCCCAATCAAGCTTAGGAGACTAAAATGTAACTGAACAGTTTTGACAAGAAAGGATGAAAAAAAGAAAGGAAAGTATGATCCCAGCCAAAACTTGCAAGAAAATGACAATCACAGACCATGTAATTCACAGAAAGCTCAGTAAGAGATAGGCCTATCTAAACGGTGATCCCCTCCTCCCCCCAACCTGATATTTTTCCTCATACGTACATCCCAACTAGATCTACTGTCTTCCAGCCACTTTATAAACGAACACAGCAATCCCAAGTGTGACAGAAACTACCTGCAACTGTCATCTAGCCAAGCCCAAATGATCCACTAGCAAGAAGAGTTGTTGACAGTTGGACATAAGCTCACCTCTCCTCCTCTGTCATTACTCACATCAAACTGCATGTACAAGACTGAGAATGAGCTCTAATGTTTTAGTAATTAGTCAGACACTGGCGTGTCACAGCATCAAGCCAAGAATGTATAAATGCTAATAGTCATGCATAAATTATCTCAGAAGGGCTGACAACGGAGACTTCATCAAGTCAAGCTATATGTCTGAGACCATGTTAATTTTTTGTATTTTTGTGTACATCATGACATAACTCAAGCGCAGGCTGTATATTTTTTTGTCTGCATATCAATGTTCATGCAACCTAACTACAAAATTCTGTGGATTTTATGATTTGCCTGCAGCAGAAAGACATTTATTTCCACGGACATATTGGCCAGCTACAATTATGGCCTTCCTTTGCAGTTGAAAATGTAATTACTTGTATTACTTGTCCCAGTTTATGTTAATTGACCTCCACTGCTGACATGTTACGTTGGTTGGAATCTGATGGGGTCAGGTGTTTCCTCCTGAAAGAGTTTTGTGTTTAACCTCCTTCCTCAGGCTGATGTGAGATGGAAGCAGAATATTATGATGCTGGTGGTGTTTATGAACAGGGGCATGGAAGCCACACATCCAGATAACTACTGGCAAAAAGCCAGAGATGACAGAACCAGTAAGAGTCTTAGTATCGGAGAGACAAATTTTTGGTTTTTCCAGCAGGTTGACTCTGCCTCTGCATGCTGTGGCTGTGTCACCAGGGGAGACTGAGGATCCATTAGCCTGTGTGTCCTCTACTGCTAAAAGGTGCCTACCACTGCTGTCGCTGGCAGTGAGCCCTGAGCTCTTCCTTTTTCCCCTGATGCTGCAAAACTGCCCAAAGCCTTATCAAGAAGGTCCATCACACATATTAGAATGTAAATACATTGCTGTGGCACAGGGGGCCTCTCTGTTTAGGCTCTGCAGCATCCGACAGCTAACATCTCTCAGATGATATGCTGGTTTAAAGAGCAAACATAAGGAGGGCTGGTATATGATTCAACTCTAGGTTATGTTTGTATTAGAGATGCACCGATTACAACTTTCTAGGTCGATTCCGATTTTCTTTGAGTTAGGCCAGCCGATACCGATTTTAGCCGATTCCGATTTCATTTTTTCTTCTTCTTCAGCACACACAAATATTTATTTTCTTTTCTTTAATAGAACATGTTACATTTTGCATAGAACATTTTTTAAATACATAATCGATCGCTATAAAATATAACTAAATAAATTACTCCTGGTGTGGGAAATTAACACACATCTAAAGTGCAATGTTATAGAAGAACCATTTCCTTCTCTGCACATCCAGTATCCAACTAAAAAAATTTGATATATTTAGCAAACTAAACTTCTGTATGTATGAAAACAGGGGAAACAGGTAATGGCAATAAAATAATATATAAATAACAAATAAAAATAAAATAAATATAGCCTTAATGCAGTATAAAGATATTTCTCAAAACACACACACAGGCCTGTTTGAACGTCAATAGTAACTTTACCTGAAAACAGCGTGTAGTTCCTTTTTTTAGCAAGTTTGCTTTATGTGTCATTGTGCATAAATGTGAACACTACCGTTGCTGTCAACAGGCTTATCTCGGAAAAATCCAGCAAATAGGCGGTACCCTAGAGTGCCGTTACCTGAAACAGATGATTTAACGTTACTGCTCATTTTACACACAGTTTAACAACAAAACTAAACTCTTTAAAGATTACTACGTTTTTAATGTTGGTTTTGAACGGTATGCACCCCCACTAACCTGGAAAGCGTTTTAAACAGTAACGTTAATACAGCTTGTCGGAGGAATACAGCGTCTCTTTTATTTATTTTTTTGTATTTACAGCGTCTCCTACAGCGGCCAGCGGGGCGTCAGGGGCAGAGGGACCACACAGCGTTTGCTAACGTTAGCTTCTTGTCTCATCTGGGGTCTGATAAACAGTAAATTCATCAAAGTCAGTGTGCCCAATGCTATTTGCCGATAAGCTGTAGTTGTCATATTTCACGGGGCCCGCGTGAGTGCGGCCTCAGAGGGGAGAGAGAGAGAGCGGCTGACTGTTCGAGCCGTGTATAATTACGACTGTATGACATTTCATAAACAGCTGATGTAGCGGTAGTGCGCCGCTGCTACATGCATATAGGGGAAATGCCCGAGTGCATTTGACCGGCATAAAATCGGCATATGTCAGACTGACCGGCAGGTCCCCGGTCATGGCCGATGACGTGAAAATCGGCCAATTCCGGTCACCGGCCGGTCAATCGGTGCATCTCTAGTTTGTATAGGTTTTATAACTTAAACATTTTTGTGTTGAATCATTGGGATTTTATGTTTGTTTTAAAAAAAATTGCAATCTGTAGTTATTGGTAAACTGGTCAAAATATATGGGTTTTTTTTCTTCTGGAAATCACATTTGAAGGGTCGGGGTTGAATTATATTTAAAGGTAACATTAATATGAGTTCCACCAACCTGTCTATGGTCCCCCAGTGGCTAGTGGGTATCCTGGAAAGCTCAGATGGCCGATCTGGAATCTTCCTCCTTATGAGGTCATAAGGAGGAAGGTTACCTCCCCTTTCTCTGCTTTGCCCGCCCAGAGAATTTAGCCCACCCATGAGAGAGAGGCATCATGGCTTTCAAACGAGGAAAGTGGCAGTTGGTCAAGGCCACACCCCCACTCTCTCAGAAATGGCACATACTAAGGAAAGCTCATTGTGGGACTGGGAGTGTCTGTAATTCTGCACCAAGGCTGAATTTCGGGAAAGAGACTTCAGATACAGTATTAGGGGACCACTAAGGTCTATATAAAAGAGACTTCAGACACAGTATTAGGGGACCACTAAGGTCTATATAAAAGAGACTTCAGATACAGTATTAGGGGACCACTAAGGCCTATATAAAAGAGACTTCAGATACAGTATTAGGGGACCACTAAGGCCTATATAAAAGAGACTTCAGATACAGTATTAGGGGACCACTAAGGTCTATATAAAAGCATCCAAAGAGCACCATGTCATAGGACCTTTAATTTATATATACACATATATACAAACAAAATATGTGTTCTGAACAGTATCAGCTCTTGTGTTACAGAGCGTTACTTTAAAAGTGGGTTGTAAAATAATGTTAGAGACTAGAAGGTTTCCATATCTCCATCTAAACTGTGTACACCGGTGTTACGCAGCCTCACTAGTGTCCGGCAACCTACAGGAGTTATCTGTTGGCTCATGTTACGTGTTTTGCTGTCAAGGAGGAAACAAATTCCTTACGAGTGGAAAGCGTCTCCAGACGCGTTTACCACAGAAATCTGTCAAGAACCAAGAAATATGGTGTCACAGGGTGTTATGTTAGAAGATGGCGAGCCTGAATGTCTTAAAACAAATTATGTTGCAGAGAATGTTTCACATTTAGTGTGTTCAAGAATGCGAGTTTGACTCAAAAGCACAATGAAGGATTGGCATTTTTATTTGTTATATTAAATATGGTATGTCCGTTCAGTGTAATTCAGTGTTTTTCATTTTCAAAGTCTTTATCAAGCCCATATGGAATACTGCTTTGAGTTTCCCATAAAATATAGAAATAGAAAACTGTTTGGGGCAGCTGTTCGTGTAGGATAATACTACAACTTATTGCATAACATTGACTGTCTAGAGTTATTTTAAAATACATACATCTGTAGTTAGTAAGGTAAATGTGTGTTATATCCTTTGATGTGGTGATGTTTATGATCTTCCAGGAGAAGGCAACTCTGTTTTTTGTTTTTTTATAATATTTAAAAATATTTTTTTTTTACATCTTACAGCCAATTTAATGGAAACAAATAAGCAAAAGTGCAGGTCAATAAGTCAAGGGTCACTAGTGAGAAGGGTGGCGTGCACATGTATAGCATCTAAAGTAAGCAATATTTCTTCATAGACCTTCGCATTGAGTTCCAGTAAATGGAATGACGCAGCATGTGCACACATTGGGTCGTGCATAGTCTTGCATTGCCAGACATTCCTCCACAGCACTGTGCGGAGGAGGGTCTGGCTAGTCCACACAACATTCCAGGATGGGAGAGAAACGTGCTCTGGTTTATTGGCATTTCTTTAAACCAATCACAATCGTCATGGGTGGCTTGTTTTGGTGGAACGTGTACGTTCAAAAGATGTTTAGGTCGTGCAACAGAAAACTTAGATTGGACAGATAGTCCAGCTAGCTGTCTCGATTTACCCTGCAGAGATCGACCGGTGATTAAAATTCCAACAAAAAGAAAGTGGAAGGTAACGGACATCCAGCCGAAAATAAGGGCATACGGCAAACTTTTCAGAGGCAACAGAGCAATCCCAGAAGTGGAAGGTCGTGGATATAGTCTAGCACGTGCACAATCAGGCTGTATCCAAGCACTCCGGATATGTTTGCTGATATAAGCACAGAGTCACGCTATATGTATAAGTATTCGGTGAGGTGGAGTAAAAACAGGAAGATATGGTGGATCATTATCTTCTTAGTCCAACTACTACAGCTCCCCTGGGCAGATCATGTTTGAATGCGTGGATCCGGCTCAAGTAGTCATGAATGTACCAGTGTGTCAGCTCACAAAGGATCAGGTTGGCTGTCTGTCGAGGAACAATAACAGTGTTTTCTTGTCTTGGCAGCTGCTCAGACGATGTAGTGTGTCATAAAAACAAGTGCAAAGGTGGTGTGGGAGCTCTTAGCAGGAATGAAGAGGTTAAAAGAAAAGCAAACTGATTTTAACGTTTTGCTCCTTCAATAATATTGCACATGGTGAAGTTGCACATCTGCATCCTCCCAGTCTACCTAATTGCATTGTTCCTTTAATTCAGCAAATGTGCACACTTGTCTAATGTATATAGTATGTTTTTTTGTTTTGTTTTTAGTAGTAGTTTAGTTTATAGTGTATTCTAGTATATTGTTCATATTAAGTATGCAAAGTGTTTTTTATTGTACTGTATTCTGTATTGAGCTATTTTTATTTATTTTATTTGTTGTTTATTTTCTATTGATATATATTTCTCTCTTCTATTGTTGATAATGTATATTTACAATATTTGGTGTTCCCATGCAATACCTGAATAACCTGCTGCTTTAACACAATAATTTTCCACTTTGGGATTAATTACATTAAAGTTTAAATCCAAGCACATCTATCTATCCATCTATCTAAACCTTTTGTGTTTTTATAACTTCTAAATACGTGAATATGCCATGCACCAAATGAAAGGCTGGCTAATGCAACCGTAACTCCTGTTAAACTCCCTGGTGTGAGAGAGCATGCTATATTTCTTTTATGTGTCTGAAAGAGGGAAAACTGCTGCTCCCTTAAGTGCTGCACACTCGTTTACACTTCTTGCTGTTCTGCAGGAGTAAACTGACCAACCAAAATAAAGAGTGAAAGAGTGCGTCTTACCACCTAATAAACAAACTACCTGGAGTGCAGTAACAAAGGTAATGGATGACCAAGATTACCAAGGAAAGCTACAAGCTTAACAACATGACAGATAATACTAGCCCAACAAGCCAGACCCACATCAAGATGTTGGGTCTGGGAACTCACCATTGGCAGGGCTCAATCTGAGGGGCGGGATAAACGGTTGTCTTTCAAATTCCCTCTGTACTCATAGCCAACCAGAGCAACGCTAGTTGATAGATTAAACCTTTGCTGTATCCGATCGGCAAAACTCCGAACACATCTTCCTTTTTTAAGAATGACTTCAGTGCTCAACTCCAAGTTTTCCCTGTTCGCCAGCAGCAGCAGCAGCAGCCATCTTCTTTGTTTTCAAGTAGCAGGGAATTCACGCGGAACCGTCGCAACTCTGCCGTCCTTATGTTAAGCCCGCCCACCGACTCTATACATGATGCGATTGGCCTGACCAGAATTTGGTTTTTACAGCTCGCAAGCCAACGGAGAGTTGCTAGACTGACCCTGGCTGCAAATTACATTTGCTGCCGCTAGGGTACGTCTAGATTTCTAGGCTAACATATTACCGCACTGGCTTAAAAGAACAGTGAATAAACTCACCTCTTAAAATCCTGACTTTACTTTAGAAATTTTTTTAAGTTTCCTTAAATTTATAATGAAAAATGTGTCTGTATGACAGCATTACAAATACATCCTGTATCTACTCTATTGAAGCTTTATGAAGGTTATAATCTGCAAACTCTTTAAACCCAATGAGGTCACAGTGTATATGGCTGCAACCTTACAACAAATGAAATGTCATTGATGCGCATTAGTTATATACCTAATAAAAACTTCACACACACAACTAATTATACAATCACTAAAGTTAGTGCAGGTAAGGCCGTCCCCTTTTAAATATAACATATTTGAAACTAAATCTTTAAATACCTTAAAAACAACGTAAAATGTGGGATGTGACTAAATGGTTAAGGTTTTTCATCATTTCATTGTAGTTTGTTGTACAGAAGGGAAAAAAGAGCCCTTTAAAAAAATATATGACAACAAATAAGGTGAGGTGATCTCTTCAGTACAGTACATTTACACTGCATGACATTCATTTCTGTAGAGGGACCCAAAATTATTTATCAAAGTTCCATAGAGTTAAAGGTACTGTCAACATACTTTTTATATGACATGATTCTGGCATGTTTTCATCAACTGCCACTGTATCTAACTGGCAGGGCTTTAGTTCTACCTTGCAGGCATCTTGCAATGTCTTTGTCATAATTAGAAATTTGAAATGGCTTGTTGGCACTTAAAAGTGTATGCACTAGTGCAGAAAAGCTTGCCATTGACAACATGGTCTTTATTATAGAAAACTACAGACCAAAGCATGAGGAAATTAACTTTGGCACATCTTTGCAGAGTGTTAATAAAATAGGTAATAATGAAAGGAGAGAAATCTCAATTCACAGTCCTTTTCTGGCAATGTAAATATTGTTCGGAGCGACCCTAAAAGCTGCAACACCACACAACATAACTGCAATTGTACTGTCGAGGTATTTAGAAAGGTTTGAGGCTAAACTAAATATAATCTTGTTAAGTATGCATAAAATGGAGAAAAAACAAAAAACATTCACAATACTAAAAGCTCCAATTCTTGACACGTTGTCAGAATGAAAATGTTTGCCTTCACAGCAGCAGTCACTGAAATCTTTCAATGTGTTTGTGTAAGACTGTGATGACAAGAAAAAGGAAAGGTAATGAAGACAAACACAAGAGGAAAAAACTTCTCACTGCGCATCCTTCAACAGCTTTGGAATGTCTGTCAAAACATGACCAGACAAAGCTGTAGGCAGTGGTCTGCATCACTATGGAACTCCTGTGGTCCCTGTTACAGGTCAAAGCACATACCTAATGTGTCTGCACTGTTTTGTTTCAAAATGGGACTACAACTAAACCAGTTTTGCTTTTCCAAATACATCCAATTACTGACATTTCTGTTACACATGTACAGAGACAACACATGCTTTTACATAAACAAACACAATGAAAATGTTTAAATTGTCCCTGTTACGGCTAAAATGTATTAGTCAATTACATTTTTTTAACCAATGTCGATTTTGATAATTGACTTATAATAGCAGGTCACAGTTTCAGTTTTTGTTTTGTTTTATTGTATACCAGCGTAAACTTAATCCATTCCGATTTATTGATTGTCAGTCAAAAGAATTGTTAAAAAGAATCAATTTCACCTTTGGAAACTTGTGAGTTGATGACTTGCACAAATTGATAAATAAAATCAATAATGAAAAGGATCATAAGTTGTAGCCCAAAATGCTAGCAAACCTTAGCCGGTAATACTTTATTTTCAGGATCCCTTGGTCTCCTATAATTTCCATGAAAGAAACTGATATTAAAATTCCTGAAATGAACAATGTAAATTGGTACTGAGTACAGGAGATAGCATTCAGTTAGTACACTTAATTAATTAATTCCAATTAGTTGTTAATTTCAAAGGAAATGTCTCTGGACACCAACAAACAGAAATTAAAGAAATGATGTAGTTCTTTCCAGGAAAATAAACTAATGTCAAAAGATGATTAGGAGAAGTTATTAGGACATTACAGACCTGTAAAATGAAGTGTTACCCTTGAGTCAATATGTTATGCGTTGTAACACGCCAAAGTGTTTAAATGGAGACCCTCAGCCTTTTCACATTGTCGGTTCATTGGCCTTGTCAAAACAATCGATAACAAGCATAACGGAGAGCCTCTCCAACGCGCTCATTTATCATAAGAATATTTTTCCTCATCTAAGAGTATTTGTTGTAAATGATTGTATTTTTGAAATAGAAATGCTCGACAACACATCTCTAATGTTTATTTGATCAAGATAATAATGTATACTTCAGCCAAGATAATCACACTACTAGCGTTTCATATTGGCCCATGCCTCGTACACAGAGCCATCTCTCTCCTTTTGGCTTCCATTCACTGTGGAGGCTAAATGTTGACTTGCAGTCTCTTTCCTAATGGTGTTCACTGCACTGTTTGGAGTGGACTTGGCAAAAACAAACATCTATACTCCTCTGCTTTGAAAGTCAGTGAAGTTGCATTTGCCATGGGTAGTGAAAGAAATGTTGTACTGTAGTTGTTCCGAGAGGATTCAAATGACTGAACTGCACATTCACAGCTCAGCTCAGGTAAGTAACAAATGACCTGAGGCTACCCATAAGCTGACTAACCAGTAAACCATGTCCACAAGGAAAACAATAAGATTTGCTCAGATTGTGGACTTGAAATGGATTTACAATATATCAACCTGTGATATAACAAAAGTAGAGTTGTTCCACCTAGCAACAAACAGCAATATGATTGGCTGCAAAAGCCATTAGATTTGACCAAAATGCTTGCTTCCCTCACTTTACCTTGAACCCTCAAATACACCACTGCAACCTGGAGAAAGTCATACTGTATGCCATCCACTTCCCAACTCACCAACTGTGAAAAAGATGAAAGTACTCATTCTCATCCTGACCTGAGGATATACATATTTGTCCATTGTCAAATGTCAACACTAGATGCAGTGATGTGTTATCGAGGCTACTATAATTTCTCCCCAATTTCAATTTCCTGTACTAAAAAACTCACAGTATACTGTAGCGCCTCCAAAACTGCCTTCATTGCACCTTAAAGTGCTAGATATACTCCAAAACTCATCACACAAACATAAATCTGTTTATACTACATTGGGTGTCTGCATACATGGATGTGTACAGTCCACGAGTACAGTCTGCACAGACCAACATTTTGGGCTGCGTGGGGATGGTCTGTGCGTCCAGACCCTCTTGCCACTATAACTTTGTTCAGCTCATTATCTGTAACCAGTGTCGCATGAAGGCATGTTGGATGGAATTAGCAAGCTAGCTAACTCACGTTAACTGCTCAGTCGCTCCACTTTTTTGCCGAGACACATCGTTGACAGCCCCGGAGATGGACAACCTGTTTAGCCATCTCCCGCTGTCCGCTGCTGTCTCGATGGGGAGTGAAGCAGATGGACCGTATGCTCTGTGGTTCGCTGCTGATCCAGCCCGGATAATCTGGGCAGCGCTGTTTTGTTGTATCGTAGCAATGGTTTCCACAGCGCTATTTATTTAAATTTAAATAATAGTAAATAATTAATAAATAACCAGCTTTTCGAAATAACAGTTGCAATGTGCAATTTTAAGCTAAGTAAACTATTTTCAAAAGAAGTGTTTGACAATTTTACTGGCATTGCTCCCATTATCCTCCGTGACACACTCTCTTCCACTTTGTCTGACAACTCTTTGTGCTGAGATAACAGAGCTCAGCCCATAGCTTCACTGTTAACTACGCTAACTAACCGTGTATTGTGAACCGAGTGTAGTGATTAAAAAAAACAAAGACAAAAGACAACTGCTGTGTCTCAAAGACCGGGCAAAAGCCGGGACGTTGAGAATCCACGCGCGAGAGGTGATGATAGTTCCATTCACTTCGTTGAAACAAGAGAAGCCTCACTGATGTGAAGAACAGGACAGAGAAACATATATAAATGCTCTCTGCCCACCGTATGCCAACACTCCGGTACATCCACTCACCCAGTCTCTGCCCGGGCATGCCCCAGCTGCCACACATTTGTTGACAAACTCTGACGCACACGCGATGGTGAAATGGCGATTTATCCCTTTAAATGTGAATAAATGACAGTTACACTCACCGCCAGCAAATGTTCTTTCTGTCGTGATTGGTGGTATCTTGACCACTTTCCGTTACCTTGTTTCCTACAGACTGTGTTGATGTCACTTCTACATTACAGCCACTCAAACAGGACAGAGTAACTGCAGTTATATTTTTTTTTCTTTAAGACTCCGTTAAGGCAGCATGCTTGTGATGTAAAGGCGGGCCGCCTAAACTGCAAAGTGCTGCGGGAAACCCTGAGGTCTGTTAACCGGGTTATGAGAACTTTGCTTTTAAACGGGGTAAGGTGTTTACATGGCGTTCAAAAAACAAGGGTATTGCCTTAACCTGAATATATTGTAAATTGCACTCTGCTGAAGACATCACTTTGAGCATTGGGAACCTCTAATGCCGGCTACACACTGGATGCGTAGCGTGAGCGTGGCGTTTCTGTTGCGTGTCAGCTGTGTGGCGTTTTCTATGTCTTTGCACACCAGAAACGTGTCTGATATGGCGCTGCTGCTGCTAGCCTTGTCTGTACACATGTATGTTTCCTATGATGAAAAAATGCACTCAAGCAGTAGTATACTTCATGTTAAACATAAATATATACCGATTTGATTACAGCAAAGACAACGTCGGCAGTATTGACAGCAAAATAGGCTACATAATATTTAGTTCTGTATTGACAGGTGCAATATTTGAAAATCGATAATTAGGGCCCGAGCGCTGAAGGCCCTATTGAAACTGAAGGAATTATTCTTTTTCCTTCGTCCGGCAAATTAATTGCCTTTTTGAGCGGCTTAACTTACTCAAAAACTCACCAAAATTGGCGGTCACATCAATTCTGGTGAATATTTAAGTATTTTAAGGGTTTCGGGAATAGGCGCACAAAAATGGCTCGCTAGCGCCCCCTACAAAATCAAACTTTTCGTCGTTGGGCATGGCCGTGGCAGGGCGGCAATTTTGTGAACGGCGTATAAAGGCAGATATTGGCTCAAAGTCATAGCTCCCCCTAGTGGCAACAGGAAGTAGGCCTAAAAGTCAAGGTGCTAGACTTTAACGAACTCCTCCTAGAGATTTCATCCGATTTTTGGTCTGTACCATCTCAACACATTAAAAGGGGTGGTTCAGAATTTTGGACATAGGACTTAATTTCCAAGTTAGCCAGTGTGATATTTATCAGTGGAGACCGTTTAACACTTTTCATCCAGTCCTTCTAGTTGCAGAGTTCGCTGGTGCTAGCCTAGCGCAAGTCAACAGTAACTGCTAGCCTGCCATTAAAAACAGTCTTACCCACTCCACAGTACAGTACACCCGAGGCAAATACATTATAAAGCCAGACTATCGATGTAAATGTCTGTGTTGATAGAATAATGTTAGAAATAAAACTACCCTTGCATCGCATTGCAATAGTTATACTTTGTTCCCTGTAGTTGGTGGTAGGCTACAGCAGCGACGGACTGATATTACTTAGGCTACCGAGGAAGCCGGTTTACATGAAGAAAGAAAGCTAGAGTAGCCTACCAAAAGTTATTACCTGTTCATCAGTAGCTGTTGGTGCATCTGGAAAGACGGATGTAACCACATTCCTTGTCAGTGACTTGTGGTCCTTTAGATTACAGGGTTTTTCAAAGTCGTCTGGTCTTAAATGATAACTACACATTCGCCACTTGAGTAGAGTCTTGGCCGGTGTCTTGATGTCCAAGCCAGCATTAAGAAGCCACAGTTGGTTCCTTTCTGGATCTCCCAATGGACATTTGTGAAACTTTGTGGTGCCCATCTGTAGCGTTTATTTTTATAATTTCTAAATGCAACTGAATCACCATGTTGCCTAGTCCTTAGTTTACAATCCAATGCTTCAATACCAATGTACTAGGCTACTACTAGGTGTCCCGACTGGAGTGCGCTTCTCTGCTTAATTTTCGGCGCAGTACTACTAACCGGAGCAAAGTAAAATTCCGCCGCTGCAGAGAAACTAGTCCCTCAAAATGTAATGAGATCATTGAGATGCAAGGGTAGTTTTATTTCTAACATTATTCTATCAGCAGACATTTACATCGATCTAGTCTGGTGTTATAATTTATTTGCCTCGGGTGTACTGTGTAGTGGGTAAGACTTTTTTTAGTGGCAGGCTAGCAGATACTGTTGACTTGTGCTAGCCTAGCACCAGCGAACTCTGCAACTAGAAGGACTGGATGGAAAGTGTTGAAAACGGTCTCCACTGATAAATAACACACTAGCTAACTTGGAAATGAGGTCCTATGTCCAAAATTCTGAACCACCCCTTTAAAGATGAAAAGTTATTAAAAGAAAAACTTTTCGTCAAACGGTGTGGGCCTGGCGTGGCAGCCATTTTGAGTGTTTAGCGATGAACAAGAAAGTAGCTGTAACTACAGTGTACATTGTCATATCTGCTTGAAATTTCCCACAATCAACAAGAGTCCAGGCCTGAGGACATATACAGGCCAATATTGACTTTGTCATAGCGCCCCCCACTGGCAACAGGAAATCAGCCTTATATGACAAACATTATCCGATTTACATGAAACTTAGAATGTGTGGTCTACTTGTGATACTGAGCCGGCCCCTATACTTTAACCACACCCATGTACTCAGGCCACACCCCCTTTTATGGCTTTTGAACCGTTTAAGGTAGAGTCTTGTGTGAGGTATCACTGAACTCAACAGTTACTTTTTGATTAGTGATGGTTTGACCCGCCCCCTATGCCATGCCCCTTTTCATAAATAATTACCCGTTTAAGGTAGAGTCTCATGTGAGGTATCAATGAACTTAGCAGAGAGTTCCTTTTTTATTGGTAAAGGTTTGCCCCGACCCCTATGTTTTGGCCACGCCCCCTTTCACAGCTAATGAACTGTATGACATATGAGTCTTGTGTGAGGTATCATTGAACTCAGCAGGGAGTTCCCTTTTCATTGGTGACAATTTGCAGCGTCTGAGTGCCGTACAAATGCACGGTCGCAAGGAGCGGCGTCCACCAGTAACCCCAACGCGTGCAGAGGAGCGAGGGCCTGTCCAACGCTGCTTGCAGCTTTAATTATTATTTGTTTTTTTAAATTACATTTATATCTGCATTTATGTCAAAACCTAGAGACTTTTAAATATCAAAATGTAATTTATTAAATGTATTTGTGTCAAAATGACATATAAACATCTTTTCCTATTATAATTTGAATGGAAACGCTTCCAACACGCTTGTGGGTCGCGTGGTCCTATTTCTAGCATGCACGTGCATGCAGTGTGCAAGCTCTAACCTGTTAACATGGGAGCCGAAATAAAAACGGACACGCCACGCACCCAGTGTGTAGCCGGCCTAATGGGAATTTGTCATCAATAGTTGTTATTTTAAAGATTGTTACTGAAAATAATTGTTTGTTGCATTCACGAACATTGTTGGGTTGTGGGTATTTTGGTGGGTTTGGAACAAGATCTTTTGACACGCAAACTTCCAGGCATGAATAGTTGTGAATGGGCATCAAATTAACAAATCAAGTCAAATCTACTTCAAAACACCAAAAAGATACATTTTACACCACTGACTTCACTTAAATGCAAAAAACAAAAAAACTATTGACAAGTATCATTTGGTTGCATGACCATACTGCAAGTACAAGATTGTTTATGCACAGCGGAATAGGCATCATCAATGTTTTATTTCTCACAAATACATTACTGTTATTAGAAGGAGCAACATGTTCCGTTATGGTCTACCATTTGTGTTCAGCGCTATGGTAGGTTGTGTCTATAAAAAAAATACTTTTAATAACAGTATGAATAGAAAATATATTTTCTGAAAATAAAGTCTACAAAAATATTTAATCCAGCGGTTCTTCCTGTTATGTCTCTAAAAACCTTCCCCCCAGCTCTTTCAAACTAAGTAATCTGTTTTTATTCAGTGCACTCTCTTCCCATTTATCCATTGCTCTCTGTGCTCTGCTGGAGCTGTCAAAGTCAGGGAGTAAGTGGCACAACACTGGCATCTGTGGAGGGCTGTGTCAACGTCTTTTGGCCTGCTACCCTTGTGAAATCTCCCAGCCAGTATGGCTTTTAGCCCGGGCCTTGCAGTGCTAGCTCAAGGATAAATAAAATCTGGCTGGACTCCAGCCAGCTTGTGTCCCTGCTCCTCCTGGTTTTCTTACAGAATCGTTGGGTTGCCAGAACCAGGGCCCCTCTTTTGAGAGAAATAAAGGGATTCTCCCTTCAGTTCTGTGCTTTAATTGCATTAAGTTTATATCATTATGGCAGAGGGTGGCTCCTGGTGTTTGAAAGGAACATTTCCAAAACTAATACTTTGTCTTGACAGAATTTACCTCATTATCCCTTTAGTGGTCTCTGCCATGTACATTTTATTTGAGTTAGGGATGCACCGATCTGACTTTTTCAGTCCTGATACCGATACCTGGGCTTTGTGTATCTGTCGATACCTGATACTGATCCGATGCCATTGTTGAATTATTAATACACTGTATACCTTCCACCTTATAACTTCCTTCCACCATGTGGAAGAGACTAAAGGCACCAGACTTTCCTAACTAAGACAAAACAACATAGATGTAATGTATTAATTAATAATTCTCATTTATTTGTACACTCAACTCTTCCAGCATGCGACACACATGCAACAGAGGGGGAAAAAACAAAAACAAAACTGGATCGGCCCGTGGATCTGTTAATTTTTCTGATTCCTGATCCAGGTATTTTGTCAATATTATGTCATGTTATGTTAATATTGGATCGGTGCACCCCTAATTTTAGTGATAGAAAGTATATACACTTGATATTATACATGTATCTGCAAATGTCTTGGCACTGCACAGATATTCTTATTTAGGAAAGTGGGACGAGAAGCAAGGGATTGCAGATTGGCCACAAACACTACATGCCATGTGCCCTTTGAATAATTAGAGCAGGTTTTAGATGAATCGTTATGTCTTAATGAGCCACCTGCATACTAAAAAGACAAGAAAAAACACTTCAGGCAAGCTATTGTTGCTCTCCTATCCTTGCAGATCCACCAAATATTGGCCAACACTGTTACTTCCCCCAAAATAACTAAATTAATACCATATGAAATTTTGACGAAAGGATAAGTTTGTGCTAGTAACTGCAGGGATATGGGTGACTACAGTTGTTTATCTAAAAGTCATTGTAGTTACCAGAATGTGAAAAGGTAGAGCTATGGAGGCCCCTAAAACTTAGGTAATTTATATGTATTGTTAAATGCTCTGCAGTAGGGATCGACCGATACTAGTTTTTAAAGGCCGATACCAATTAGTAGTAGTTAATGAAACCGATAACCGATATTTGGAACCAATGTGTATTTACAGTGAAAATGAAAATCTTTAAGTCAAAATTAAGATTTTGGAATGTTACAAACTCCAACACAAAATTAGGTTTAAATGCTTTAAGCAATTATTTAATACATGAGACACTTTCTACATAATACCCAGTAACAGAGTCAGATAGTGCTGTGGGCGGGACATTAAGTCAGACTCAGTGTTGAGTGAAACCGAAGCAGAAGGACAGACAGAGTTGTAGCAGAGCCAAAGTAGCACACTTTTTAATAATTAACTTAATCAGTTATCAGGAAAATAAATGCAGATATAAATAATCTGCAAACTGCCAAAAAACTGACCAATAATTGGCCAGGGCCGATAACTGGTCTATCCCTACTCTGCAGATGCAGAATCAGACAAAACACACACACAAATGACAAGTCACCCCTATAGCAGTGTAAGCCAACACCATGCGGGTGTAAAGAAACACGAGGGAAAACTCCTCTAATGACAAAAGACCACAGACAACTGAGACACACATGCCAAAATCCATAAACAACCTTCTTTTGAGCCAAATTAGATGTGGGCACTGGGGGAGGTCTCTGCCACAATAGGAACACATCTCACAGTACACACTGAAACCAAATATGACACATCATTTATTACAGTGTTCACCAGTTACAGAACATAATAATAAGCCTTGAACCTTTCTTTGAGCCTATGTCGACAAAATACAGAATTCCAGTAAGAATACAAAAGTGCATGTAGTGATGGAATTGGCTAAATGCTTTAATTGCGTTGTCAGGAGTGCGTGAAAATAAAAATAAAATATGCTCTTCATGCTTATAGCCTGAGGATGGGGCAGAGAAGTGAAAAAGTTAAGAGGTTAAAAATGTAATGAAAATGCAGGGCAGGCAGGCAAAGGAGGAGGACAGAAAAATAGAGACAAAATAAAGAGAGAAGTAAACTAGTGCAGAGAAATAGAGAAAAGAAAAAGATAAAGAAAACCAGACAGAAGGAGAGATAAATATAAAACAGAGTGGAAAAAATAAAAAGGACAAACTTAAAAACACACCCAAATTGCTTTTCTCTCAGACCTGTTCTGTGCATCTCCTGCCAAATTAAACTGATAGATGTGCTGAGCATCTTTCCAAATGAAGTATCATGTTGCTGTTTTAAACTTCCAGTTGCTAATTTGGGTTACTGAATTGGTTCAAGACTGCAGTGGAACATATTAGTCATCAAATCGGGCTTTACAAGTGTGCAGATCTGTTTTCCTCCGTTGGCATCTTTCTATTGACGTTCTTTTCATTAACGCTGCCTTTAAATATTACTTCACATAAAGTGAACATATTATGCTTTTCCATGTTTTCTGTCATATCTACAATGTTATAATGTTGGATTTTCATGTTAAACATGGCATTCAAATAATGAGGTAAACGTATTTTAGACAAATCCTTGTGAGCTAAAACATTCAGATTTTCAACTATTCTGAACGCTCTGGTTTCAACAGTTTTTTCTACTCTCAGCTATGTTTTACGCAACTCGAAGCCGGCCTGCTATGATTGGCCATCTGCTCCAAGTAGGCAGGACTGGAGTGTTTCTATTTTTTTTATTTGTTTTTAGCCACTGCGGTGTTAACATTGTCTCATGTAACTACATGCTAAAGGGAGTAAAATATGTCATCTTGGCTGCCAGTGTCGTTAAATTCTTCCCAATTCCGGGTCAAATTAATCCTGAGACATTTTCTGTTTATATAGTATTTGGTTTAAAAGCAGCTCCAGCTTCAACTAAGAGTGTTAGACAGAGCAGAGGCTCCGAAGTTTCCAGGAAGCATGCTGTCCAATCAGAGCAGACTGGGCTTTTTTCGGGAGGATGGCTTAAAGAGACAGGTGCTCCTACAGAGTGTCTCATACAGAGGGTGAATACAAGTGCAGCAGCCATGGGCAGTTTTTTTTTTTTTTTTTTTTTTTTTTTTTTTATTATTTTTTTTTTTACATTAAAGCATGTAAACATGTTCTAGTACAAAGACAAAATGCAAGTATAATCCTGAAAATTATATATAATAATGTCCCTTTAATTTCCACCACTGATGACATTACTGTATGTGTATGTCCTGAAGAAATAGAAAACTGCTTTTTAATCCAGTATGACAAAAATCAAAACACTTTTGTCATATCTTTATGAAGTCAAGAAGTATCAAAAACTAAAAGATAACGATAAAGTTAGGCCTATTAAATTAAATCTGCCTTCAAATGCAGTCCTTACATTAGAAACATACAAGATTTTAATAGAGAATGTGTGTTAAACTGTGCTCCAAAGCAAAGGCCTGTGGAGAGAAGATTTGTTTTTACATTCTGCTCAGGGCTGAAATCACTAATCACTAATTAATTATGAGTCTAGTGGAAATGGTGTAAGAAACACTATGTAATCCAAAACCCAATGAAAGCTGGCGAGGTTTAGGCAAATTGTCTCCCCGCTCCACAGTCACACCGCAATGCCTTACCAGAGATTATTGAACAAAACAAAACTAAGGAGATAAATTAATATTCATGGTATGACATTTTGCAGGGAGCTCATCATGGAGGCAGCCAGTGGCTCTGCATTTAAATGGGCACAACTCAAACGTCACTGCAAACAGTGAAACTCTGTGGTACTCCCCCAGGGAGTCTAGATGTGTTTGAACTTGAATTGTAGAAATAAAGTGCCAATTATCCCTCTAATTGGGAGTAACAAAGCTGGTTGCCAGTTGTGCTTGGTCCCATGTTTACTGTGTATCTTTAAATCTCCAATTTAAAAGGCTCTAATGAGTTCAATTAATTGAGAATCAGAGGAGTGATTTGGGAGCCACAGACTGCTTTTTCGAGCTGTAAGCCCAAGGGAATGAGGTGTTAACAAAATGCCAGCACACAGTACAAACAGATATTGGCCCTATTGTTCAGTAACAACATTTTCATCAAATCACATCTATGTGTGTGTATTAACATGTGCTCTACAAAAAACTCTCTGATCTCTAGTTTTAATAACAGGCAATTTACCTTTAATTGCACATACACTGACAGCTTTACATGCATAACTCAAACACACACCTCTCCTTGAAGGCAAACAGAAAACATGAAGACACTTTTACACATACAGCTTTTAGCCGAAGCTTGCTGTGTGGCTTTAGGCAATGTCGGTCTGTCGTACGATCAGTCCACCACAGACAGAATTATCTCATCAATTATTCCGGGAATTGTCCAGAAGATGAAGCCTACTGATCTTGGTGTTGCCCTGACTTTGCATTGAGCACAAGCAGGTCAAAGTCTTTATTTATCCGTTGAAATATCTCAACAGCTACTAGATTAATTGACACAACATTTTGTACAAACATTCATTGTTCCCAGACAATAAAACCTTGCTGAGCCACTGACTTTTTCTCTAGCACCACTATGAGGGTTGACATGTGTGCTTTTGAGAACAAATGTCTTGACAGTTTTGGGATAGATTGCCCTGAAATTTGGTACAGACATTCATGCCCCCCTCAGGATAAATTGTAATCACGTTTATGGTTCCCTGACTTTCATCTAGCACTACCATGAGGTGAACATTTTTATTTGTCCAGTACTTGCTTTATGGTCAAACACAAATTATCATTACCATCAGCTTCAGCTATACTTTGTCTTTAGCACTAACTAGTTACCATCAGCATGTTTGTTAGGTTTAGCATTATGCTCTTTAGTAGTTATAGTACTGGTTCCATAGTGGGTGGGGCTTAGCAATTAACCCAGTGGCTCAGGCGTGATAAGGCTTTTGGGTCCATGAGTGATTTTGGCGCTGAAAATGGTAAACAACCATGAGAGTCAGAGACACGACACCGAAGCCACTTCTGGCTTTGGCCTTGAGAACTGAACACCTACTGCCTCCAGCTTTGTTTCGTTTTGGACCAACCACCGGCAACAAAAAAAAAACTTGAATAAATACCATCTACTGACGCCGTCTGGGCTGCTCGTGGGGAGCTCTCGGTCGGAGCTTACTGCTCTTGCTGACTGGAGGTAAGCCCACACAACCTCCTGCCAGCCAGCCCTCTATTTCAAACGCACACTTTATATTAGGGAATGAACTTGCCCTAGACAAGACAGAAATCAAACTAACAGTCATTCTTGTAACAATGCTAGCATGCAAAAATAAGTGAATGGTGAATATAGTATACATTATACTGTTAAACATCAGCATGTTAGCATTGTCATTGTGAGCATGTCAGAATGCTAACATTAGCATTAAGCTGAATGCATCACTGTGCCTAAGTACAGCCCCTAGCATGGCTGCAGAGTCTTTTATTGCAGAAATGTGGAAATCTGTTGTCCTGTCTCAAGGGCATGTGTGAAAGGGGTTCACGTTTAAGGTTTGTCTGGCACATTTGCTCTTCAAGAACTGCAATTGCTACTAATCTTCCTGTGCAACTGTCAGATTCCTAGCTACAGAAACATTCTCTTAGGTGGAATATTTTATTCATTACAAGCATTTGGAGTGAGAGAGTTGAATTTTTGAAAGGTGACAAGATCATCAGTTAGTTACATTTAGAGTTAGAAAACTGGCTCTCATCAACTCAGGCTTACAGCAACGAGGACTGATATAAGTAGAATTAGTTTGTACATAAAAAGGTGTCTGAGGAGAAAATCAACCCAGTAATCTTCCATCTAGATTATTACCCTTGACATTTGTCTGACAGAAGCCTCAGGATGGCAAGCACCTTTTGACAACAATCTGACAGGCAGAGAGACCTTTTTATTTATTTTTTTAAATTATGTTGCCTTGACTTTGCCATGGTCACTTGTTTTGAACTCACAACACCAAAAAATACTAATGGATTTGCAAAAGAACAGAGAGGGAGAGAATCACTCAACATTATCTCTGGACTGAGCTGATGTGGTAATATGCAGACCAGCGGTTAAACCAATCTGTGACTAAGCTTGCTGTGTTTCTCTCAGCAGAGCTCCATTTAGCCTGACAGCTGGACAGGAAAAAACAGCCATTTACACAGACTCCAATTCAGTTGGATGACTGAAGTGTTGTGCACAAGCTACACGGATATAATACAGGGAAATGGATCAGTGTTCAGACTGAGGTAAATCAAAATATTTCTATCAACCACACATCTAATTTTTCCTGGAATTGGATGTATAATGATGCTGTCAAAGATGTCCCGTCAATAGTAATAAAAAAAAAAGTATGGATGCTGGAAGAGTAGGGGGATGGGTTCACTATGGTCTATTGTATCTTAAGGGAGGTTAGCCTTGGATTCAAAAGAGATCAAATCTAATTTAATCTTTCATCCACTACTGAAAGTTCATGACCAAAGGTGAGGGCTGATATACAGATACATGGGTGAACATAAACAGTTCCCCAGCAGACACAGAACAACTTCAGAATTAATTTCAACTCTTGCAAATAATTTAAATATTTGCTCTCCTTTTAGCCCGGATTTCGTCTCCCATGACTCCTGAAGGGAATACCTGGCTTTTAAACTGCTTAATGCTTCACTATTGGCTAAAACGCTCCACAGTAGGGGTGTGCAAAAAAAACAAAAAACAAATCGATTCAAGCTCTACCAATTCAAAATCGATTCATAGAATTCCAAAAATCAATAAAAAAAAATTTTTCATTTTGTAATGACGTGTATACTATTGTCCTGAAATGAGTTTAGCTCGGCATTCCCATAGATGGCGCTGCATCAAATTCACACTGACGCCTGGGCACTCTTGTTATAATCAAAAGAAGTTTAGTCGGCACAAACAATGGCAAACCTCACAGAAAGAATTATTGTGAGAGTTTGGGCACATTTCGGCTTTTATAACCTTGAGGGGAAGACGGAACTTGACAGGAATCGTGCTATATGCAGGCTTTGCAAAGCAAAAGTTAAGTATTTTGGAAACACCACAAACTTGAGAACTCACATGGTACGCCATCACCCAGAGATTAACATTAAAGACGTGGACGAACAACAACCTAAAGTACCTAACATGCCACTCTTTCAATGCTCTAAACTCCCACCGAACTCTGAACGAAAAGCTCTTTTTTATTCAACAGTTTTATTTTATACTTGAATTAAATGTATTTGAAAGCTGGCCAAAGCTTGGCACTTTACAGTTTTTAGTTACAAAAGCTTTTATTTTTGTATGAAAACATATAAAGTAATATCAAATTTAATTTAATTTGTTGTGTTTCTTTTCTTTTAAATTGTATGTCTACTGCAATCACATGGGAAAAGTAACTACATTTACATACTGTGAATCGTTTTTGAATCTAAAGTCAATTTTGAATCGAATCTTGAGCCTAAAAATCAATATCGAATCGTGCACCCCTACTCCACAGAGCTGAGGGGAACTGCAGATCGCATTATTATTTGATCCATAGTTAGTACAAAAATATTGATTAGAGCTGCTTTAAATCTGACTGGGCCAGTGGTTTTCAATTTGGGGTTTAAAGCCGACAGACTGTCGTGTGATGTGAAGTTTATAAAAGTGGAACTCTTGCATGAATCCAGAAAAATACATTTAATACATCACAGATATGTAGACTGGTAACCTAATGGTTCAGACCAAAGATTCAAGACGAGTTGAAACTTGCAACTTCTTGTAACACACCGGTCTGCAGCGTTCTATAACCTTCCAGTTCACACAAATGCGACAAGACGAGATAGTGTATCATCTCCATAACAACGCCTCTTTGTACTTCCATTCTAACTTCCGAGTTTTAGGCTTTTTGTAGCTGGATATATAATTTGTTTCGTCTAAATATGAATGTGGATAACATTAGTGATATTGAGATACTTGCTACAGTTGCATATCTAGTGATGAATTGGCGAAAACATGTTTTATTTCTCTGATTCACTGCTTTGTTCGAACGCCGCTGGGCACTCCTTCTCTTCAGTCACTCGCTATCTCGCTTGACCATAAAACGTTACCGTGCTTT
>NC_135856.1:22937501-22955001 GCF_031162955.1 Sander vitreus | reverse complement strand
TTTTCCAGCTCCGATGTAAAGCAGAACACAGCATGGCGTACAGCCGCTTCCCTAAACTTTGTCTCATTCAGAGACCAGAGTCTCAAACAAGGCTCTGTGTCTGTCAGATGGTCTGAGATCTAACATATCAGCTGAGCAATCACATAAGCCTAATGTACAGCAGACTATAATATCACGACTCCTCCAAATCTAGGAGAACACAGATGGGATGAGTTATATTTTGAATGTGCACAAAGTTCTGAACATGACCAGAAATCTTGCTGAAACACATATGAGCTATGACAGTCCAGGGCTTTATAAATTAATTAAAATTAATCAATGTATCATTGAGGTAAATAAGTGCCAGATGCACAGTTAAAGAGGTTACTTTCCCAACAAAAGACGCAAAAGAGGAGGGAGGAGTAAATTATGCCTACATGTGTGCTGACTGCTGAGAGAAAAGTTGATCTACAGGAGAATAAATATTTGAAAAAAAAACAGAATGCCTGAGAGTCTTTCTTCATTATATTCCATTATGTTTTTATTAGTGCTGTCAGTTAAACGCGTTATTAACGGCGTTAACGCAAACCCATTTTAACCGCGGAATTTTTTTTATCGCGACATTAACGTTCTTTTTGGCATAGCAAACTTTGTAGTTTTTTTTTTTCACATGCTGTTGCAACAAATAGTAACGTTAGAAAAACTACAACACCACACCGGATCTAGCTAGACCGGAAACAAAACAACAGGCACGCCGCATACACTTGTTTGGGCTTGCGAGCCGGCCAAAGAGTAGTAGGCTAACGTTACGTTTTGAGTGGATGGCGAGCGCGAGACGCCGAAATGGATGCCAATAAGATTCTGAATGGAAAGTTTACTTTTAAAAAGTTGCCAAACGGTTCCATTGACAAGACCAAAGTGATCTGTGTGTTTTGTCGTTGTGAACTGAGCTATCATCGCAGCACGTCCAGTCTGAAATACCACTTGATGGCCAAGCACACAGCTGATGCAAATTCTCCGCCCCCTCGTCAAAGCGAGGCGACAAAAGCACAAAGCAAGCCGATCCAATTTTCAATGTTGATAAGAGCATTAAAATAAGAAAAAATGATTGGACAAAAAGAAATCTAGGTAATTGCTGGTTTTACTCAAGTTATGACCAGTACTCAAGTTATGCCTGTATTCAGCCTCTGTCTGAAACACTCCGTCTCTTTTAGCCCCCTCCCGGAAATAACCCAGTCTGCTCTGATTGGTCAGTGTTTCCGGGTCTTCCGCATCTGCCCTCTCGGTGTCTCTGCACTGGCATTGCAGGGAATGACTGTAACAGCACTGTAGCGTCATTTTCTACCTATATATAGTATCTAGGGCTGCAGCTATCGATTATTTTAGTAATCGATTATTCTACCGATTATTCCATCGATTAATCGAATAAGAAATACTTAGTAAGAAATACTTAGTAAACAGCAATAGTAAATATTTATTATTGCTGTGTACTAAAAAAAGGAAACCTGTCTTTTGTATATATACAAAAAACCATTTTTTATTGCCAAATTCCAAGTAAATTTTTCACCCCCTTCCCCTTCTTGCCTCTGGCTCTTTGCACTGGATATGCAAAAGAGCTGTTCACTAAGCCCAGGTAAATGTGACTGTACAAAGCTTACAACATATTTTCAGATGCCTAATACTGAGTGAGGAGAAAGAATAAAGAATGCAGACATCACCGGCATGATGACGTCATTCACGTGCATATTAAGTGGCCATGCTGGGGGGAGGAGCCGGTTTGTCTCAGGCAGCAGCTAAGTTTACAAAGATTAGTAGCAAACTAATAAACAGTTAGACTACAAACCGACAGCTCTCGTTTTAGCTTGTTGGTAAAACATCACTATTTGCAGAGTAGCATGCTGTAGGCTAGTTGTGTAAAACAGCGCGGTGGACGAGAGCAGCAGACGTTAGCATTAAAATGAGAAAAAATGATTGGACAAAAAGAAATCTAGGTACATTTAGAATAGATAAAAATGTGCGATAAATTGCGATTGTGAGTTAACTATGACATTAAATATTTTAATCGTTTGACAGCACTAGTTTTTATATTTTGAATTGTCATCTATGTTTCCCACCCTTTACATAAATAAAAGATATTTCAAGCATAAATTGATTCAGAAAAAATTTAGAAATAGGTGCATAAAAATTCACCAGAATGCAGAAAATTAAGCACCCCCAGACCCCCAACATCATATATCATCCCACACACCTAGAAACAACAACTATGGCTATGGGTTGCCAGGCCAGGTGTGATTAGGCCAAATGTTGGTGCCATCTAACTAACATCGACAAACTGAAGAAAAAAATGCAAAAATAACACTAGTCAAGTGTGGAGTTGTGAAATCTCAATCACATCTCTGCTGTAGTCGAAGCAGAGAGACAAGAGTCAAAAGAAGCGAGTTTTCACCCCAGCAGTACAACTTCTGTCATACCTTTGTAACCTGTGAAAAAGATATGGGAACTCATCTCATCTCCCTGTACCAAAACAACCCTGGAGGACCTAACAGCAGCATGTCTCAAGCATGACAACTATGCAGTTTCCACACCAGCCCTCCCCTTTTTTGCCTGATTGTCTCGTTCACCCCTCTTCCCCTGACTTGTTTTCTCCTGATAACCCTTGTCTCTCTTCAGGCTGTCTCACCCCTATCTCAATCTCCCAGTCACATACTCCATCATACTAACCCGCTTTATTCGCTGCCTCCCCTCCTCCCTCTATTAAGTGAAGCACTGCAGACACGATGTTGGCTGCTCTATACAATGGCCCCTGTATTCACATAGCTGTTTACGTGTCTGCAGACAGCCCTCACCACAATTAGCAAAGCAGCCCTCTACACAAGGAGGGCCAAAAGCTAAACAGCGCCCATGCACAGATGCCCCTTTGTTCCTCTATACATTGTGCATACCTGAGTGTCAGTGTGTGGGACTTGTTACAACTGAATGCCAATTAATTGGGTCAATACACTGAAGCAATATATAAAATAAGGCATCGTTTTGTTTTTGTTTTTAGAGATGCAGGAATGTGTGATTATCTTACATCGATTTTGTAGAAGTAGATATGAACTATATGACCATATAGTGAAGTCATAACGTTTTCAAGACAGCAAATAATTCTTTCTTGTGGCGCTATACCAGCATAATGGATTTCAAATGAAACAACTGACTGTTGACTTTTAGCTTTAAGGGCGTTTGTAGGTTTTCTTCGGGGGTATGAATAAAAAGGGCTTTGTACATGTACAATTCTGTACAATTTGTACACGTTTCATAGAATGTGGTTGTAAACACTCAAATTAAAGCTAAAAGCCAGCACTACCTCCTGGTCACTGTTTCACTTAACAGCCAACGCTCTGGAGTACAGAGCCGAAACAAAACTATCCAAATACTGTACATGCACTTGCATGAAAGAAAATGGTAAGCCAATACATATAAATAGAACAGCTTTCAAAAACTTGTGTGTGTTATATTAGTTTTGCAGGTATGAAAATATGTATGCACACTTATTATATTTTCCCTGTAGGACTGTACGTGTGGGCATGTGTGCAGCCATATGTGTATACTGAAGTGGATGGAGGGGAAAGCCCACACGCTGGCGTTCAGTACAAATTGTCTGCCTTTCGTCTCTGCTCCTCTTTAATAGCACAGCACTGAAACAAAGATGCTACCTACCTACAACCCTAATACTGCAGGACATCAACATTGCAGTTTATCATGCAAAGTGGCAACATAAGTGGGGCAGCTAAAATGAAGTCTCTCTTATTCTCAGAATAGATACGCTGCCCACATCATCAAGAGCACTTCTGTTAGGTTGTCAGTGGGGTTTTTGGGATAAAAAACAAGTGATTATGTTGTACAGTGGAAATACGTCAATAGGCTCCAAATGGTTGTAAAAATTACAGCTAGTACAGTGTTTTTCCATTGTGTTGACTCTAATTCAGCACTTTGTACTTGAAATGAAACAGTGACTATTATATTTAATTGCTGGTTTTACTCAAGTTATGACCAGTACTCAAGTTATGCCTGTATTCAGCCTCTGTCTGAAACACTCCGTCTCTTTTAGCCCCCTCCCGGAAATAACCCAGTCTGCTCTGATTGGTCAGTGTTTCCGGGTCTTCCGCATCTGCCCTCTCGGTGTCTCTGCACTGGCATTGCAGGGAATGACTGTAACAGCACTGTAGCGTCATTTTCTACCTATATATAGTATCTAGGGCTGCAGCTATCGATTATTTTAGTAATCGATTATTCTACCGGTTATTCCATCGATTAATCGAATAAGAAATACTTAGTAAGAAATACTTAGTAAACAGCAATAGTAAATATTTATTATTGCTGTGTACTAAAAAAAGGAAACCTGTCTTTTGTATATATACAAAAAAACATTTTTTATTGCCAAATTCCAAGTACATTTTTCACCCCCTTCCCCTTCTTGCCTCTGGCTCTTTGCACTGGATATGCAAAAGAGCTGTTCACTAAGCCCAGGTAAATGTGACTGTACAAAGCTTACAACATATTTTCAGATGCCTAATACTGAGTGAGGAGAAAGAATAAAGAATGCAGACATCACCGGCATGATGACGTCATTCACGTGCATATTAAGTGGCCATGCTGGGGGGAGGAGCCGGTTTGTCTCAGGCAGCAGCTAAGTTTACAAAGATTAGTAGCAAACTAATAAACAGTTAGACTACAAACCGACAGCTCTCGTTTTAGCTTGTTGGTAAAACATCACTATTTGCAGAGTAGCATGCTGTAGGCTAGTTGTGTAAAACAGCGCGGTGGACGAGAGCAGCAGACGTTAGCTACCTTGTGTCGGGTTTGCTCCGTGGAATGGATGAGTAGACTGGATGTTTTCTACAAAGATGATGTAGTAGCATGTTTGCACGTTAAAATGATGCTGAAAACTTTCTGTCATTTTCTCTCGCCCGTCTCTTCTCTTAGAGCCTCGCTATTTTCGTCTTCCTTCATTTGGAATCTGGGCCGTCAGTCTCATGCATAAACAGTATATAAACGATCTTGTGTCCACAGAAGCGTCAACCTGTTGTGTGCGCTAGTAATTATCCTCTGTGCGGAAACATAGTGAGCCGTACAACCTTAATTACATTTAACGAAGCTTTGAGGCAAAGAATTTTGCATCGATGATTTTTTGTAATCGAATTATTCGAGGAATCGTTTCAGCCCTAATAGTATCATTATAGTCTATATCCACGACGTTCCACTTCCGGGATTACCAGTTGTTGCTGGAAAATCCGCCGGATTTCACTCGTTTCCTTCTGCTTTCTTTGTGTTGGAATTTTAAACTCTAATCGATTTATGAGGACTATGGTTAAGTGCTCCTCAGATCTCTGCAGGGTAAATCCAGACAGCTAGCAAGACCATCTGTCCAATCTGAGTTTTCTGTTGCACGACTAAAACAACTTTTGAACGTACACGTTCCACCAAAACAAGTTCCTTCCAGAGGCTATTTTGCAGCTCTGTCCGGTGCTTAGCGCTGTCCAAGCCGATTGCGATTGGTTTAAAGAAATGCCAATAAACCAGAGCACATCTTTTTCCTATCCTTTTTTCCTAGAATGCTGTGTGGACAAGCAAGACCCTCCTCCGCTGCACTGTGGAGGGTCTGGCAATGCAAGACTAGTATCGTTATGACATCACAACCGTACAACCATCCTAAGTCCTGGCGACTCGTTTAAAATAAAGTAAAATAAAGTTTAAGCTTACTTAACTTAATGATACCTTATACTCGACAGCAGTTAACGTTAGCCTACCGCTAGCTAGTAGCTGGATTAAACACGGTTACAATGCTGACAGCTAGGATTCCGACACCGGGATGTAACAATCTGCAGCTGCTGTTGTCGGAAAAACACAGACAGTGCGTTCAATGAAACTTCGATTAATCGCGATTAAGAAAATGTAATCATTTGACAGCCCTAATTTTAATATATATATATATATATATATATATATATATATATATATATATATATATATATATATATATATATATATTTTTAGGGCTGTCAATTGATTAAAACATTTAATCTAATTAATTACATACTCTGTGATTAATTAATCGAAATTAATCGCGTACATAATTAACGGTGCCTGAACCGATACTTTTTAAGAAAGTAAAAAAAAGAAAAGAAAAAAAAAGGGTACTAAACAACAGTTGATGGCATTAAAGAACAGCTTGTTTATTGCTAAGGCCATATGGTCAAAATGAAATGATTTAATAATAATGTATAACAATAACTAATTTCAGTAGTAAATTGCTGTTGAACCATCAGATGGGAAAAGGACATTTACAATAACTTCACCGCTGCACATGACGCTAGTTAACACTATACTCGACAGTAGCTAACGTTAGCCTATCGCTAGCTAGTAGCTGGATTAAACACAGTTACAATGCTGACAGCTAACGCTAAAGCGGTGTAAAGTTTGACTGTGTTTTACTGTAGAGGATTCAACACCGGGTGTCAGTACCCGATCCGTCCCGCTTATGCGATCCGTTCTGGCGCATGCACATAATTCGTCGTAGAAAACTAACGATGTCCCTGTGCGATTGTACCACGCATGCATTGAAACACTTTACGACCAAACATCACAACTTTTTTATTATACAATAGTCATAGCTACAAACAATCGAGACTTATCACTGATCCAAAACTGTGTAGCGACGTCGTTAGTTGTGTTGTTTGTTAATGTTTTTACTTTTAATACTTCGTCTTGACTAATAACCATAGACTGTCTATTATTAATGCGATGAAGTGTAAACGTACATAAGTGTCCTTTTGAAGACGGGATGACAGCTCTTCCAGCCACCACTGCTGTATACCACTATAGTCAGCTACATGCTAACGACAGTAAACATGTCATCTTAGCTGGCAATGTTGTTAAATTCTCCCCAATTCCGGGTCACATTCCTGCTGAAATATGTCCGATTGTGTAGTGTTTGTTTCAGAAGCATTTATCTGCGATTTTTGACGTTAGAAAGTGCTGCTTCGTTCCACTACAATCTAACGTTAGCATACTCATAGCTAACTATTATAGCTGCATGCTAACGCGACATAGCGGCGCATATATAGCTAGCTATATATGTACGTATGTAGCAGGACTTTGTACTGTAAAAAAATCACCAATAAAGGCTTCTAAACCAAATACTAAACAAATACAAATACAGTAAAGTGACCGGAATTTGGGGTGAAATGTCCAGCTTGAGCTACATGATAGTTTGCTAGGAGTTTGCTGGTCTCTCACAGAGATCTCATTTGTAGCCCTGTTTTTACCTGATACTTTCATTGAAGTACACACACATGAAGTGAGAGGTATACACATGCTTAAACTTTATTTAAAGCATGATTAACCTGAAGCAGGACAGAGTCATGACTTAAAACACCAAAGCAAGGCTTCTAGCTCAGGCTAGCTAGCGTTAGCTGCAGAGAAATGATGAAACGTAAAATTTGAAGCCTTTATTTAATTAGCTACATGGTGTTGTACTGGATGGCCGGACAACCCTCCGTATATCATTAACAGATACTTCAGGCAACTCCAGCAAACACCTTGTAAACTTCATCTCTGCCATCATAACGGTCTACTGTCACTGTCTAATGTTTTCTTCTGGTAACCAGAAATGTCCAAACATCCTTACGCCAACGCGTGCATAGAGCTGTGAAGTTTGCCGGTGTTCGCGCAAGCGCAGAACTGATCAGGCAGTGTCGTAAAACACATTTTTCAAACACGAGTTTTCAGAACGGATCTTACAGGCGTTACGGATCGGTACTGACACCGGGATGTAACAATCTGCAGCTGCCGTCGGAGAAACAACACAGACGGTGCGTTCAATGAAACTGGTAAACTACAGCCTCGTGGTTCATTTGAAGTTATTGTAAATGTCCTTTACCATCTAGTGGTTGTTTTTGTCATTCAACAGCAATTTACTAGTGAAATAAGTTATTATTAAACATTTAATTTTGACCATATGGCCTTAGCAATAAACAAGCCGTTCTTTGATGTCACCAACTGTTGTTTAGTACCCTTTTTTTTTCTTTTCTTACTTTCTTAAAAAGTATCGGTTCGGGCACCGTTAATTATGTATGCGATTAATTTCAAATAATTAATCACAGAGTATGTAATTAATTAGATTACATTTTTTAATCGATTGAAAGCCCTAAAAAATATATATATATATATATATATATATATATATATATATATTTAGGGCTTTCAATCGATTAAAAAATGTGTGTGTGTGTGTCTTTATGAACCCCCTCCAAACAATAACACTGATATATTACTGCTGCTCCAACACATGCATTCACACCATTTAGCATCACTACCGACACAGACATCACACTAACGAGAAGAAAAACAATGCATGCAAGAGAGAGGGAGACAAAGAAACATCGAGATTTCTTTCTCTCTCTGCTTCACCAGTGCCACCTGGGGCAGCAATCAACAACCCTTCCATTGCCTATTAGATACTGCTCTCACTGCAATCAGTAACCACTAAGGCATATGGACGTTGCACATTAGTCTTTTTGTGCCTTCAGTGTGTGCATGTTTTTGTCTGCTTCTGCTGTAACAAGTACGTTTCGGTAGAGACCTACAGTATTTCACACTTTTTCACATACAGTAGGGATTATACCACTTCAGGTGTAAGCACTTTAAAATTCATTAAGGGGGCTCATGGGGAAAAAGATCCAGCTGAGGCTCAACTGAAATGTCTGTAATGTGTCAGTGGCTAATTTTTCTTTTCTTTTTTTTTGGGGGGGGGGGCAGCGAGGTGCCACTGAAAAATCACCAGACCATAGTAGTTTGGGAAGGTTTTATGCAAATATTTATGCACATTCCACACTCTTACTTCATATAGAGCATCAGCAGTGTTGAGGCTTTCACCAAGTAATAAGGCGAAAGAATGAGGGAGTACTGTAGATGCGATGTAGACGCATACAGAGATACATACAGAGATGGAGGAGGTAAAAATTATGAGGAGGAGGAGGTTAGGAACAAGAACAAAAAAACAGAAAAACAAAAAGGAAAAAGAAATGAGCCAAAAGAGCACAGAAAAGAGGGCGAGGGTAGGAGGGCAAGAGGAAAATGGAGAAAGCAAAGAAGAGAGCCACAAGGCAGAAATTTGACTTTACCTTCAGTGGGGTTGATAGCTTCTGGTAAGCTGTCCCATGGGAGGGTCCAGATAGGGCAAGGATGAGGAGCGAAGACTGCCTCGATGCCATTTTCCTAGGGGAGGAACACACACAAATAAATACACACGTTACCATAGAAACCCCTCTACAGCCTTCAGGATCTGTGGTCCAAATGGCTGTAATGAAGCGATTTAAAGTGCACCATTCTTGGACAATCCCTTTGTTGCCTTGCTCACACTCATCTGAAGCTATACCTGAGGAAAGGCCACTGCTAGTGTACTTATTACTCTCTTTAAAGAGACAACACAACTACAGTACATACTCTCGCAAATCCAATACACTTCAGAAAAATACTGGAGAATCACTGAAATTTGAGTAGTAAAGCACTTTCTGTTTTCTTCATTTGGTCCAAAATGTCCAAAAATCTTTACATTTTAGAAACTGGAAACAATCAACTAAGTGTTTAATTGGCTAATAATTTAAAAGGCACTGACACACCAAGCCGATAATCGGACGTTGGACAGTCTGGCGAGGTCAGTGACTCGAGTCTGTACGGTGTGTTCCGTGCCGTTGTCCGTCCGAGGGGCCATCGGCCTTCATTTTGGCCGATTTGACATGTTGAATTGGCGGAGCGGCCACTGCCAGCATTCGGACTGAAATGAGCAATCTGATTGGTAGATTGCTAACCCGGAAACGGGGAGCGGAATGAGCATGACTAGAGCCTCTCAAAATCTGACGGAAATCTTTTACACTGACCTTTATCGATCTCAAATGAAGACAGATTCAGCAACTGTATGGCCTATTTCTCGCTTAAAATGTTTTCAGAAACGCGTTTCGGTGAACTATTTTAGTAAAATATGAGATCATATTCTGAACAAGCCACCGTGACAGTGAATTTCCGGAGAAACCAGACCCACGTGACGCGTTCGTCCAATCAGCTGCCGGTTTTCATTTTTGGGCGACAATACAGATTAGTGCCGCCTGCTGTTATGGAGTAGTATTACGTCTTGTCGCTTTGGTGTGTTCCGAGGCACTTTTTTGACCAACTCGTGGACACTGATCAGTCCAACTGCCTTTTCTGCTGCTGTCTGCAGCTTTAGATGTACTTGTAGGCCTATACATTGTTGGGTAGTTCTATTTATAATAAAACATCGTATTTTATAAAACTACATGTTTTTTGTGCAAAAATCTTAATTAGTAAAGTAACTAAAGCTTTCAGATTAATGTAATGTAGTAAAGGTACAATATTTCCCTCTAAAATGTAGTGGAGTAGAAGTTGAAAGGGGCATGAAAAAAAAGATCTAATTTCTACTTGAGTACAGTACTTTCGAAAATGTACTTAGTTACATTCCACCGCTGCATTTTGGCACAAGGACAAGCAGTAACACATCTGACATCTGCGTTGTTTAGGCCACATTTTCACAATGCACCAGTCATATTCTAAAGTTGCATTAAGGTGGACACTACATTTAAGATGGTAGAGATGAGTCTTAAATGGCAAGCAATGGCCAAACCATTATGCCCAATTTAGGACTAAACGGAGTAAGTAGCCTGCCATACAGTCACACAGCTGGTTAGTTTCAGCACACAAGTTTCCACAGGAACAGACACAGACTTTCAGTAATCCCAGTTTTTAGGACACCAGCTTTCCAGTAAACCCCACTCTGCCAACAGAAAATCCAAGAGTTCCCTGAATTTGGATTCAACTGATCCTGTTAACTCATCCACATATTTTACTGCTATCATAGATTGAATTGTTGTCTAATGTTACATAGCAACTGTATTTAAAGATCTGTCAAACACTTTGTCAGTGAGAGCAGTCAGGTTTTAGTCCTGGGTCTTGAATTTTGATAGTGGGGCTAGCTACTATTTTGTTTACATTGTAATCACAGTTTGCGCCTCTACAGCTCATTGCACAGGCAGTATGACTGGCATGCATCAGTGTGTGTTCACTGAAGTGAGAAAGAGGGAGAGTATATGAGCCATTTATATTGTGGATAGAGTAGCGGGATGAGCCTGGTGCCTCTGGTTAGCAGCAGTGAAAGATTGTGTGTCACCGGCAGATCTCTCTGTCTCCATGTACTTGCCTTGGGACGCACAGTCATATATGAATACACACACACACACACACACACACACACACACACACACACACACACACACACACACACACACACACACACACACACACACACACACACACACACACACACACACACACACACACACACTACACACACACACACACACACACACACACACACCACCCCCTTGGCCAAGACAACACAACAGCTGCAGTGCAGACATGATGGTGGCGACACGCAGCCATCCTTGTAATCTCTCCAGGAAAATAAAGAATGGTGGCCATTGTTTGTGTTTGTGTGTGTGTGTGTGTATATACATTCCTCTCAGTTTTAATATCTGATTTCTACCTGGCAGGAAAACTGTCATTTGTGCGCATCTGTGGCTAACTAAATTTCATCCGGCAGCATGGCATGTTTAAGGCAGATCCCATCCTGACCACCCAGCTCACTCAGCTTCATTCAAACTCTCCGAATTCCGCATTCTCCCTGCCCTCTCTTCCCGTCACTCAAAATCCACATTGTTATAGACACTTAGCCAGCAGGAAATCGCAGAAATATCTCTGCTGAGAGAGCAGAGCAACAAGGCCAAGAGAAAGTCTGAAGGCTTAGTAGTGAGAGGTTAGTCAGGGCTGAGGAGACAGTCTCCTTTTAAACAGCTGGGCCTGCTTATCTCCTTCTGGAAAAGCTAGTAGAAAAATGTAGCAGGGTCAATATTTGGTGTGCTATAGAGCTAAGAATGCAAAAATACATAAATATAATATAGATCTGTGTGTGTGTGTGTGTGTGTGTGTGTGTGCGCGCGTGTGTGTGTGTGTTTTGCCAAAGCTTCCTGAGGGAACTGCATTTTAAGAGTGTGGACACATTATGCTACTATTGTGGGCACTCTTGTCTCTTTAGACTGAGATTTTCAGCCATTACTATAAACTACTTAGTCTGGCTATAAAACTTTGTTTTGTTTTGGACTGAATTCATTGTTTTTATTGCACCTGAAATGAGGATAAGCTGAATGCGCATTGTCTGCACTACCGAAGTGGCAACAGGATCTGCTAATAAGACAATGCACGAGGGCAGTGCAATACTGTTCATATAAACATAATCTGTTAGTCTTGACTGATAACAAATACTGTCATACAAACAAGATATGTGAGAAGAAAATCATGTGTACAGACAAGCATCCTAAAACAGCCAACTTAAATTGTTAATTCGGTGACTGAAAGCATTCAACATTTAAGCACCGGGAGAAAGACGAAAAATTAAACAATTAAGAAAGTCTGCCAGAAGCCAAAACATTACCATTAAGAGCTACACTCTTGAAGGCACAAATAGCAGAAAATGGGTGCCTGAAATTGCAGGGATAATAGTTGGACCCTTTACCAGTTGGAGCCTTTAAACCCTCTATCTGTGCTGTGAAGGGATACTGGGAGATAGCCTTTCAAAGTTGCACAAGTGTGAGAGCAAATATGTTTGCAGACCACAGAGAGGTAAAACATGATGAGAAATAAGGAAATGTAATTATTTACTTTTAGTTTAGTCATTGTGGGCCTCGGGCCACCGACAAAGGGAAGCTGTGTGGTCATCTCCTTGCCTTCTTCTTGCTCCAATAGGCTAGCTGGGTTATCCTCTGCTGAAGGCACTGGGAGGCTGGACGTGGGAACTTGGGGGATGGAAAGAGCCATGCCACAGGCATCGGCTGCCCGAAGGACCCCAGGTACTTCCTGAACACGGCTGTACCAACACAGCAGGTACGGGAGCGAATGTAGAGTGCTCGCAGCATGGGCTTGGAGGGAACACTATAAAAGACAATAAAAAGGAATGAAAGAGAAAAGAAGAAAAACAAAGGAGATATTGATTAAGTGACTCATCTGACATGTCATCTCCAGTGGAGCGAGACGTCAGGTTCCACCAGGATTCACTCATCACACTGGTGGACGGATAGACACAAGGGGCCGGCAGGGAAAACATCAAAACAGCGTTAGCAGGTGGGAGGGTAAAGACACAAACAGAGACATGACCAGAGGCACAGTGTCACTGTGTGTGACTGTGTGGAAAACAGAAGAAAGAGAGGGGGACGCAGACACAGAGGGTAAAGGGGCATCTACAGTACGACAAGTGGGTGGAGTGGAAAGGATCCTTCGTGGCCACATGTGTCGTCGACAGTGATGGCCGTTCAGAGGAGACACGCTAGGCTGAGTGTGAAACTGGAAACCACTGGAGCACAGCTGACTACTAAAAGCCTCATTGTGAGAACTTCAGTTCATTCCCACAGTCAAGGAATAGTTGGAGGCGGCTGAAGGGTGAAATGGAGGTTGAGACCCACTTTACTGCCTTGACAGTGCAGCATTCCTGACAATAACGATATACCATTGAAGAAAATAACCGTGGTACTCTCTGGTTTCCTTACTTTAACAACTGACTTTACTTAATATAAAATATACAGCCATTCTACGTAATGAATATTCAGAAAATGTTCATGAGCTTTTGAAGTCTTGCAGATTTTTAAGTTAAGCGTTTCAAGGTCAACAAAACAACCCACCAATTCTTGATCCGTTGCAGAGAGAGAGAAAAAAACTTTCCCAAGGAAAGTCATTGAAATGCATTTCAACCTGCTGCATTTCAATAGAAACCCTCCCATTCAGTACACTGTTATCACTCTTTGCCAGGTGGCTCTAGACCACCTTTGAGAGCACAACCTGTGCCAAGTCTGACGCAGCGAGTCTTCTTAAGTCAAGTTTCTGCCTGGATGGATCTAAAAGGGGCTGGGTGTACTGCCTGCTCACCCTGACCACAGTGTCAAAACCATAAGTCATGTGCAATTTGACCGGTCATCATAATAAAGACATTAAAAAAAGCCAGTAAATACCTGTAAAGGGGAGGGGGGGGGGGGGATCTGTAACCTGAATGCACCATCTAAATGAGGGGACATCAGACTTAAGTCATGTGTGCTACTGTTCATTTTGAGACACAAAGCCTTGCATAGCTACACTTGATTGCTCGCGACACAATAATCGGTATTTTGCTTAGAGTAAATGTTGTAAAGTTCACAGTGTGTCAGTGCATTCAAAGTAGAAGGCATTGATACGAACACTAAACGAGAATTTGACGTGTATGCGTGGATCCGAATTATGCAACTTAACACAGTAATTAATTAGAGCAGGATCCTTAGCCACAAGGGTTCATCACTGATAACACTCAAACATAAATCATACACTCCAAGGCCCTTACCAAGTACTGATAGATGCATGGCAGCAGCACCACATCTGTCAGAGTGAAGTACAGTCCTTCGGCAAACACATGCTCCAGCGGAGGCAGGTCTGTGGTCTTCACTTTCCTGATCTCAGAGTTCTCTCTGGTGGTCAAAGTCGGAACTGAATCCACAGACAGCTTGGCCAGAGCCGCCCTGAGCTCAAGTCCGTCACGTACCTGAGGTGACTGTCCAGGTTCAGGCTCAGAATCTGGGTTCCCTTGGCCTTCAGGGGACTCATTCTTTTCATTCTGTCTCTGCTCTTGGAGTTTCTGTCTCCGTATCTTGTCATCATTGTGGACTTTGACAGGCTCCGCTAGCCTTCGCTCTAGGGCGAGGATGGGGAGAGGAAGATGCTGATATTGATTTGTTGGATTTGTGAGGTGTTCTTCAACTGCAGAGGGGATGCCAATTTCACACAGTCTGGTCCACTTGCTCACCTGAGAGCAAGGAAAGAAAAGATTACAGACAATACAGAACTTTCCTTAAAAGCACTCAAAACGGAAAGACATTGGTTATTGCTTATTATACTGCTTATTGCTGCGTTGTTTTATTGACATCTGTCCAAGTATGATGCTGCTGACACTGTAGTCTCGCATTGACAGACCTTCCTCCACAGCGCTGCAAAGGAGGGTCTGGCTAGTCCACACAGCATTTCGGGATGAGAGAAAAACATGCTCTGGTTTATTGGCATTTCTTTGAACCAATCACAATGGTCTTGGGCAGCGCTAAATGCCGTATGAAGCAACGGCGCCTCTGCAAAATAGCCTCAAGAAGGAACTTGTTTGGGTGGAACGTGTATGTTCAAAAGTTGTTTTAGTCATGCAACAGAAAACTCAGATTGGACAGATAGTCTAGCTAGCTGTCTGGATTTACCCTGCAGAGATCTGAGGAGCAGTTAACCATAGTCCTCAGAAATCAGCCGAAGTTTAGAATGCCAACACAAACAAAGCGGAAGGTGACGGACATCTGGCCGAAGTGAGGGACATCCAGCGGAATTTGCGGCGGCACCTTAGCAATCCCAGAAGTGAAATGTCGCGGACTAGACACTGTAACCCAACTCTAATTAAGATGCGGTAACTTAAAAAAATGTCATCGACCCTGGTCATCTTGAGTGGTCCCTATAGTAAAATAAAATGACTGAAAACATTGCTAGACCATGTGAAAGGCTTTACTCACAGTCAACTGAACAAGCAGTGGTAATGCTTTATTTTAATTTGGTACCCAATTGTATAAGCAGTTGTGTAGATTTCCTTGACCTACTCCATGGAAACCAAACTAATTATATTTTCATTTTTTGCATTTTGAGCTGACCTGAACTAGGGACTAGGTTGTATTCTAACTCCTGCGACTTTCATAAATGTCACGAGTCTATAGCCATAGGTCTCACACAAAAAAAACTTTAAAGTTGCCTTCTCCATGCACCTTGCAAGTAGTTAAAGTTGGGCTATCAATCAATTAATTTATTTATTTATTACATGAAATCATATAAAAAATACAATTTCAGTGAAATGTAATCAGTCAGTTCCTTAAATGTATGTATTGAAACTGTGATAATAATACATATATACAATATGTGTATGATGGGGAGGAGGGGGGCAGTCAAGGTATTTAGGATCCTAATGACCTGAGGGTAGAACAACTATGACTGATGCTACGTGGACTTGTACTTTGGTCATGTGTGTCCCAGCTTGCCACTCACCTCAGCACAGGCCTTCAGACATGTCTTCTTGAATCCGAGCAGTGCCAACACATCATTTCTAGAAGGGTCAGCCTCCAGGGTCTTGTTGATGATATGTCTCAGGACCACCGCCAGCCCTGCCCTGCAAAGCCTCCCAGTCTCATCCAAAACAGCAGGGAGGCGACAGCCCTTCACCAACTGGGGCAGATCCTCCAACTGCATGTCAGACACATCCAAACACTCTGCTAGCTGACTCTTTAGTGACTGAGAGCTGGCAGGTTTGGTGAAGACAAGGAAAACTTTGAAAGACGAGCACTCGCAGTAGGACAGGAGAAACAGGGCGATGGAGGTGTGCAGCGGAAGACGCGGCTCCTCAGTTTCGGAACAAACTTCTAGATAGAGGGAGAGATGCTGTTGCTTTACCTCCGTGTGCTTCATCGTTAATAGTAGCCTACTGTGGAGTAAAAAGAGAGGGAGGTTTACAAGTAATTAGCTAGCTTTGGAAATGTATTCAGGTGTTTTTTTTAACTATGGCAGCAGGAACGTGTTAGCTGAAATACCAATTCGGTTTCGGCGCATGAAATGACAGGAATAGATACTTACAACAGCTTCAGTATTGTAGATATAAACACCGGCAATTTCAATAAAACCACGTTGTTATGGTACACGCTTCCTGGCACGGTGCTGCTGCTTCTTCTTTTCTTGTGCTGAATGCAGTTCAAGCTAGGTTAGCTCCACAGCGTCCCCAGCTGTCTGCTGTAATACTAATGGGAATTTATATTAACACGCTACATAGCTAACATTTAAAATGGTAACACTTTATAATAGCCATCATTAATAAATGGTAAATGTATACTTTATTCAACTTTAGTTGGTTATTTTACTGTTAAAAAACAATGAAATTGTGATTTATAATGCTTACTAATTATTAGTAATATTATAATTTATGTTATTTTATCATTAGTTTAGTGTAAAATACAATAATTAGTTTATACAGTTAGATAGTTAATAATAATAATAATTATTATTATTATTAATATAAAGAAAATAATAATTGTTTTGTAAAGCATCTATACAAATTAGGCAATTATAATGCTTATAATAATTAGTTAATGATTGATAAGTGGTTTATGAAGCATCAAGTAACATTACTTTGG
The DNA here is from genome assembly GCF_031162955.1 of Sander vitreus. NCBI lineage: Eukaryota > Metazoa > Chordata > Actinopteri > Perciformes > Percidae > Sander > Sander vitreus. The sequence goes on along the minus strand of NC_135856.1, from coordinate 22,937,692 downwards.
CCCCATTAAATATTTTTTGGTTATCTTTAAAAGAGATTGTTATTGATTATTAGTGCATTGATAATATCGTCCTAAATAATGTTAATAGACGCTTTGCAACGTATTTATTAACCATTCCAAGGTATTATAATCACCAGTTGCAACTTTATAATAGCCATCCAAATAAACAACAAATGATTTCTTGTTAACAG